>NW_024096736.1:0-260387 GCF_016545835.1 Crotalus tigris
ACCAGATGAAGCCAGAACTCTCTGATCACATTTCTACTTGCTGATCCATCAGGAAATAGAAGGACACCCATGTCAGAGAAATGCTCCCTGATGGGTACTGTTTACCCATACATGAGTAACTCTTGGTGGTGACAGAAGACCTTGGTGCATTTGTAGAAATGTCAGCTTTTCAGGATTCTATTTCAATATCTTTTCTCCTATCCAAAGTGACAGGATCCAGGCACATTCTTCCTACCACTTACAAACTTGTCTTCATCAGTGAATGTAAGCATTTTAGTAAGCATTTTCTATTTTTCTTCATAGTATATTTGTATGCTTTAAAGGAAGTAATGTTTCATGGAAACTTCACAATATTTTTTTTGAGATTTACAGGATTATGGTGCAAGATCATTTGGACTGGCATCAGGGTGACAGTATTGTTATCAGTTCCTCTTCATATGAAGCCCATCAAGCTGAAATAATCACTTTAGAAAAAGTTAACAATCGTAGCATTAGGATCCGTGAACGTCTTCTCCATAGACATATTGGTATGCAATTTGTCTCCTTTGCTTAGATTGTATCATGAATTTTGTTTTGTACATTAAAGGCTACCCCAACATTCATTATTTCTCCTCAATAAACTTGCCATTATTCAATAGCGTTTTCTTTCTAGGGTGCCTTAACATTTTCATTGCTTTAATTAAGTAACAAAATGGGAATTACAAGTTATCCGTAAAGTAGTTAACCTTATGAAGACAATCAGCTGAAATAGAGATTTATGTCTGGAAGGGCAAGAGTTGGACTCCTGACCCAGCTACTACAAATTGACTTTAAGTTCACATGCAGAGGCTATGAATGTACAGTCTTCTACCCAACATTTTGCAGGGAAGATGCATCTGGGGTCTAAATATAGCTAATCCTCAGTGAATTATAGTAGCGCCTAGTTTAACCCAGCCATCACTGAAGTGATATAAAATCTGTTCCCATTATGTTCTTCTGGCACAATAGTTGGATAATTTTGGAAGATATTATAAGTCATGGGGAGAGATATACTATAATCAACATATATTGGACCAGCAAGTATGATCTCATCCCCATTTTGTATCTTTACCTCTCAGCTTAGTTTAAGGGCTGGTATTGCTTCTTAAGACATTTAAATGGGCAATCGGCACTTATACAATGAATGAATTGTCTCAATTATTTCTGTATTTAACTGCTGTCTCATACTACTAGAATTACAAATACTTGCAAAATTTTAGGTAGGTGCAATAAACTCTGACCTTATATTTAACATCTTTTTCTGAGATGCCATGGAACTATTTTAGGCTTGATCACAGAACAGCTAAGGTACTATGCTCCTCACTTTTGAGATATGTTTTTCTCTATATCAATGATTATTATATGAAATAAGGGGAAAATAATGTTAAAAGTGATAATAAGGTAAATGACTTTTTCCAAATGTCTGAATCTGCAATAAATTATGAAGTCCTACTGTACATAGCTTGGATATATGAACTGTTTTCAGAAGGGAAGAATTAGTAGAGATCCCATGTTTGGTTTATTATTCCACTTCTATTGTTTTCCATCATTTTGATCTCTGTAGGATATTCCCATAGATTAGAAGATGGTCAATGGATTCTCCTGGCTGCAGAGGTTGGGCTTCTGACAAGAAACATTCAGATTAAATCTGACATGGATTGCATAGGAAGACTTCTGGTGAGACCTTGGGACTATGCAAATCAAGATGCAGGTACTTGAGTATTTATAATTATTTTACACATGGTTCTCAATCCATATAGCTTAGAAAAACATAATTTAATTTTCTAGATTTCTCATGTATTTTTAAAGAAGAACATGAATTCATTTGATAGTTATCACACCAAACCTACTATTGTGGGTGAGGGTTTTTTTTTTTCTTTTCTGTTCAATAATTCCAATTCTCAGAGACTGCCTGGACAAGTCCTTGTGGTTTTCTTTACAAGGTTTTTCAGAAATAGGTTGGCATTGCCTCCTTTCATCAATTGACCCCCAAACCCCTTATGAATGTGGGAATTATAAATGATTTTTTATTTTATTAATAGTGTGATAACATAGTAATAATTACTGAGGAAAGTAAATGCAACTGAGTTTAAAACATGCTATTCGAAGTAAAAAAAAAACTATTATCCTCTATAGCAAATGTTATGTAGGCATCAATGAAAATAAAACCTGGATCATTAAGTAACCCCTTAGTTACTGTATTTGCTTTCTCTTTTTTTAAAAAAATGGAATAGTACTAGCTTAAGGATTTAGGAATTAAGAATGTCTAAAGTGGCATCAATAGAATATCTTTTACCATTGTTTTTATTTTTTAAGGCATGGAAGGTTATCTTGTTCCCCCTCCCCCCTTACCCCCCCCACTAAAGTTCTGATTCTTAAACATGTCCTTCTCCCATTTTGCAGGTGTGCTTCAACTTTCAAATGTTGAAATTTTGAACTTTGGATCTTCACAGTCTCCATCAGTTGACATTACAAATTCATCCAAATCTTTCATAATTTCCTCTAGCATTCACCACAGCTGTGGAGTTGGTATTCAAGCCATTACAAGTAATGGGCTCTTCCTACGTGATAATGTGATATTCAGTACAATTGGGCATGGTATACATTTAGAAGGCCAAAATCACACACTCATCAGAAATCTGGTTGTCTTAAGCAAACAACCAGGGACCTCAAGGTTCTGGGTGGCTGGCATCAAAACAAATACAGTAGAAGGTGCTATGCTACATAATAATAGCGTGGCTGGTACAGAACGGATAGCCTTTCATATCAAGGGTCAAGAATGTTTCTTAGCAAAAGACCTTTACAGTGGCAATGTAGCTCATTCAAGCCTTCATGGGGTTCATTTATATAAAGGAGATGGCTTTCCAAACTGCACTAAAATTACAGGCTTTTTGTCTTACAAAAACTATGACTATGGGATAATGTTTCATCTTGTAGGAAGTGTAGTAGTTGAGAAGGTGATATTGGTAGACAATGTCGTGGGACTCTTGCCAGTACTTTATGGACCATCTGCTAAGCTGTACTGTCACCAGAAAAAGCAGCACCTGAAACTAAGAAATTCTGTCTTTATGGCAACCAGCACTTCCTTTGACTGCATCAAGGACAGAATCCAGCCTCTTTCAGCCAATGAGACAAATACAGATCGAGCTCCACGTAATCCCTGGAGGGGTCGAATTGGCATGTTATGGCCATCTTTTACCTCGGACTGTAACTGGTGGCCTGATGCTCCATGGCATAAAATAAGAAACTATTCAATAGTTCTGGGAGTCACAACTCTACAAGGTTAGTACTTTAAGAGCATCTGTGGTCTAATAAATACTGAAATAATAAATACACTAATAAATCCTGGAACTACAAATGGTGCTTGGTGATTAAAATGTCATTTAAAGTATTCTTAGGAACCTCAAATATTTTATTAAAAAACTTTAGACAAGCAGATCTATTGTGGTGCTACAGTTTGTAGCTGACCAAAGCCCCAGCCTATGAATATTTTCCTAGGAATGGACTGATTTCAATGCAGCTGATCCTGATTTTGTATGCTTAATCAAAATTTAATACAGTCTTAGGTCAAAATACACGTCTTTATGTCAATTTTATTCTGTTTCAAGATACATATGTATACTTTTTCTAAAATAATCAGCACATTATTAAGACTTTTTCAATGACACCAACAAAAAAAAGAAAGAGTAGTTGTACTTGGGAGAGCAAAAACTTGTCACATAAAATATACAATTATGTAATAACAATGTTCCTCACTGTAAAATGGTTATAGAAGAAAAGACTCATTTAAATGGAAAAAAGACCCAAATAAATCTATCTATATGCTTCTGATGAAAGCGTGTGTGTGCCTCTGTGTAATTGTGTTTGTGTGTGTGTCTATCCAATCTCACAGAAAGCATGAGAATCCATGGTCATATTGTATATTCACTATATTCACTGAGTTTGTACATGTTAATCTTATCTAACATGAATAAATGGGGATGTGGTTTTGCATACTCTTCCCAAGACATATTAATATGATTATTAAGAGCCGTGATGGCACAGTGGTTAGTATGCAGTATTGCAGGCTAATTCTGCCATCTGCCAGTAGATCAATTCTGAACAGCTCAAGGAGGATTCAGCCTTCCATCCTTCCGAGGTCGGTAAAATGACCCAGATTGTTGGAGGCAATATGGTGACTATGTAAACCTCTTAAAGAGCACTGTAAAATATTGTAAAGCGGTATATAAGTCTAAGTGCTGTTGCTATTAATATGAAATATTGTTAAGAGAGCCAATTTTGCCTAGTTAAGACACCAGGCTAGAAATGAGGAGACTATGAAAGCTGGCTGGGTGACTCTGGGCCAGTCACTCTTCCCATCCTATGACATCAGACTTGGGTGTCAAGATCAGTCAATACCTGCCCCAATCAATGGATCAACACTTGACTGAACCAAAAAAATGGACCCTGCATTTGAGGAAAAACATTACGAAGAAAAAAAGTAAAAGAAAAAAATGTTAATTTTCAATCATTCACTTTAAAGTTACCTGCTTGTTTAATCATGGCAAATTGACTTATTTGGCTTGCTTAAATTATCCATAATTGTAACTAAATATAATTAAAAGTTGACATTGCTTGCTGTAGTTAACCATAATTCCTCTCTTGGCTATATAGGAAAGATAGGAAGGAAAGGAAAAATTCATGGCCTGATGCCATTCATTTTTCCTTGTTTATATCTTGTCAAAGTAGGGATAGAAATGGACTCCCTTTAGACCTTTGGAATTACAAGTCTTCAAATTATTTGACATTTGCCATGATGATATCTGGTGTTTAGAACAAAAGGAGGACACTAGGTTGGTTATTCTTGAACTAAACTATGCTTAGCATGATATCTACATGCAGCTGTGATTTTCTCCTGTCCTACTGAGAAATAGAAGAGAAATGGACACAGCTGTTTATTTTGCTGAAGATTTCCTCCTGAAAACAAAAATGAAGACATTTCGAATAATTTTAGACAGAACATTGAAGCATCGATTCAGTAAGCCCAGAGACAAAGATTTCTCCCTGGAATCAATGAGATCTTTAACTGAATCCTAAAATATTAATCCTTTATTTAAAAGGGGGAAAAAAGGTTTGCAAACCTATGTGAACAGACAACTTTTACCTCTAATTTCTACTTCTAGATAATGTTTTTTAAAAAAGTGTCAAAAAGCACTATCAACAATTAAAGCAGCTACATTATACCACAGACCATACACACTGATGCAGCTACTTCATAATTTAGAGATATTTATTTGTATCCCATCTTTATCAATTTTACAAATAACTCAAGCAAGATAAATATATCCAACATACCTTCCTCCTCCTATTTTCCCCAGAACAACAACACTGAAAGGTGGGCTGGGCTGAGAGAGAGAGAGAGGGAGAGAGGGAAAGAGGGAGAGGAGAGAGGGAGAGGGAGAGGGAGGGAGAGAGGGAGAGGGAGAGAGAGAGAGAGAGAGAGAGAGAGGGAGGGAGGGGGAGAGAGAGAGGGGGGGAGAGAGAGACTAGCCCAGATGGTTTTCATTGCTAAGGCAGGACTAGAACTCCCAGTTTCCTTCTTTCTAGACTGGTGCCTTAAACACTAGAGCAAACTGGCTCTCTGTATAAATTAGTCGAGTGCTGCCATTTTCCTACAGAGTTTTTACTTTCCCTTTATCAGATATAACCTTTGATGGTTTTAGAAAGAGTTGCTATACTGGGGACCAAGACACCTGCATCATGACAAATCCAGGACATGGAGGCATCTTGCATCTGATCACATCTGAGCAGACCAGAATGCTCCATATCAGTGAACAAAATATGTTCTACTTTCATCCGCTGCAAACGAGGTATATTTATAATCACTTATAAGTAATCCATTTTGGATCATTCTTGCTGAGATTTCCATAATAATTATGTTTGATATATTTATAATCTGTGGTACTATCACTGATCTGTTCTTCTTAGAGTTGCTTTCTCCTATTTCTTGTTTCATCTTATTTTAGCTCCAGTTAATCAGTTAAAAATGTCTAATATGGTATTCCAACACTAGAATAGAATAGAATAGAATAGAATAGAATAGAATTAGTCAAGTGTGATTAGACACAAGGAATTTGTCTCTGATGCATAAGGTCTCAGTGTATATATAAATAGCAAGTAATGGATTAAACAGTTTTCCAACAAAATATATCATTGCATTATGTCTGCCACTTGAACAAAAAATGAACGCTGAAGAATGTGTATATCTGGATACATATACTGATTCAGGAAGAAGTTTGGTGCACTGGAGATGTTCCCCATTCTAGCTCCCATCAATACTAGATAGAATCATTGCTTTATGTTCAGGCAAAGCATCTGCAATATCACCTGTAAAACATTAAAAGAGCATACATGCATCACCATCTTTTTTTAGAGAGTTTATCTTTTATTATCACTATTACAAGACACTGAGCTTGTCAGCTGGAAAGCTGACAGTTCGGGTTCAAGACCTGAGTGTCGCACAACAGGGTGAACTCCCATTACTTGTCCCAGCTTCTGCCCACCTAGGAGGTCGAAAACATGCAAATGCAAGTAGATAAATAGGTACCACAGTGTTCTGTGTGCCACTGTGTATAGTCATGCTATCCACGTAACCATGGAAGTGTCTTTGGACAACGCTGGCTCCCTGGGCTAAGAAATGGAGATGAGCACTGCCCCCTAGAGTTGGACATCTGGACAGAGGAAACCTTTACTTTTACCACTATTATGCTGTCTCCTATTTAACTGACATGTGTATCAGAAATTGGTCTGTTCCCAAGTCTCATATTTTTTTCTTTCTCGTCAGAGTAAATGAACCTAGCTCATCTGGTAATGCAATATGTGGGAACTCAAGGAAAGCTCTTTTCAAAGATTTGGATGGAAGTGCCCTAGGATTGGATTCCCCTGTATCAGTTTTCCAAAAATCAGAGTTGGATTGGGAACAAGCATGCCAGGATGCTGGTAAGTTGCCAGTCATGGGTAGACAGCAATACCAAAGGATGTTATATGCAAGAGAGAGCAACTTAGAAGGAATCGAGTGCTACTGTGGCCATTTGAAGACAATTATTCCAGAAAGATGGCAGTATGACAATAAAGAATTTAGAGTCATTGTCTCAGGGGTACAGTTTCCAATTGTATATGTCTCTCCTAGTTCCAGGGCAAGTAACTTAATTCAACATAACCTTTATATGTATTAACGGCAGCCTGGTCCACATTTATTCTTCAATAGAGCAAGGTAATTTTATTCACTTTTCACAAGCGTTTTGAAATCCCTTAATGAGAGATGCTTTCTAAACAATTGACCTAATAAGATTTTGTGTGAATCCCATAGAGAATGGTAGGCCCGCCGGCATCAAGTCCTGCTCAGACTTTTTAGAGTAAACTGCCTTTTCAAAAGAGCTATTTTGTTATACAGCCATGTGCTGAAAGTGCATGCAGTGAGACTCGGTTCCCATCCTGATTAAGACTGTGCTGCGACTCCAGATAAACTCTTTAATTACAATTAGTATCTCTGGAGCCTGCTGTTCATGATGGTGGCCATTTTGCAGAAAAGTTACTTCAGCTGGATAGGAGCTTAATGCAGGGGACTGTAATTAATCTCATTTTCCATCTTGCCCTGGAAAGCGATTAAGCACAAAGAGAACTTTAATCTTTAAACCAAATGTTTAATCTTTAAATAAAACATCTAATGTCTTCCAGGGTAAAAGGCATTTCTCTAAGGATCTGTCTTAGAGGCTGCTTAGAGGGCTGATTAATTCACTGTCTTGCACAGACGTGATCTTCCCCCCTGCTTTAGTTGACCTGATTATGAATCACAAGTCAAAAAGTCAAACACCAGGTTCCATCATCTTTAAAGGCAGGTTTATTGATCTTTATGTTCATGCACGTATCAGGTCATAAGCTTCTAGATTTGTCATTAGAAAACAACCATCTTTGCCATTTTAAGAATTTCCAGAAGAGTTTTCTAGAAAAGGACATTTATGGAATTCATTGAGAAAAGGCCCTTAGAAGGATTTGACATTGAGCTAATAATCAGTGTCATAAAACTTTTTTTTAAAAGAAGAAATTGATCATCCACCTCTGTCTTAAATATACATTTTGGGATTCTCTTTTTTTTTAATCCGCTTCTCATTTTCAAGTCCAAACCATGGACAAGAATCATATCTCCCTAATTTTAATGACCCATCATTTATAGAAGTCCTTTATAATATATCCTTTATCTGCTGCACTACTTTGTGGTGAATCCCAAAGCATTCATTCATGGAAGTTCTATTCTGAAAACAAATGAGATGCTTTATCACCATATTTTTCTTTTCTGGTATATAAGTTAACTTTTTATATTATGGTTTATTTTTATGTATCAAGCTTTAATTGGGGACATTGATTTTTATGATGTATATTATAGGATAACTCTTTGGTGAAATATTGAGATAGTGGAAAATAATACCATGCGAGGAAATTTCTGTTCCTGATAACTATTAAGCTATATTCCCTGAGTATACGTAGATACAGAAAGCATATTCTGTATCTACATAAAACAATTGCAGAGCATAAACAAGATGACACTGATGGAGATACTGAGGATAAGTACAGTTACCAGAACAATGAGGGGAAAGGCAAATCTTAAATCCGAAACAGGCAGAAAGTATGGCAAAGAGGCTCAGACAGAAATCTTCATAATCACATGAATATAAGAAGGGGAGGAGGTATAGCAGACCTATAACATTTATTTCATTATAGCCCTTCTCAATAACAATATTCTTAGTTTCCCTGTGAAGTTGATTTCTAGTGTGGTTTCCATAGTGAGGCTAAGACAGTGGTGGGATTCAAATACTTGAACAACCAGTTCTCTGCGTGGATACAGGCCTGGGCATTAAAGGCCTAGAACGGACTTCCAGAAGTGGCATCCATGCACTTCTGAAGGGCCATTCTAGGCCTGGGAGGCATCCTCTAGGCCTCTGAGGCCTAGAATGGACTTCTGGAAGCAGTCTTCATTCAGCCAGTTCTCCGAACTCAACAAAATTTAGCTACCAGTTCTACTGAACTGGTGTAAACTGGCTGAATCCCACTGGGCTAAGAGTAACTGAAGTTTTTACTGTTTTCTTGCTATCATGACTGTTTTTATGCACCTTGAGAAGTGTTAGAACAGGAAAGAGATATTAACTAGATTTACTCCCCCTACTATCATAATCAACCAACTAACCAACCAACCAATTAAATCAACATAATATAATGTAAAAAAATCAGAATAATGTTGAGGAGCAACATCCTCTAATACACAAAGGAGAAGTGAATTTATAAACAAAGGGGCCTACTGGAAAGTTAAAAACATTTTCCAGAATGCTACTGTGTTATCACGGAAAAGGCTGTTAAACACCTCTCTACACACATATAAGTAGCCCTTGAGCTATGACCACAACTGAGTCCCAAATTTGCATTGCCAAGCAAGACAATTGTTCAGTGAGTTTTGCTCCATTTTACGACCTTATTTGCCACAGTTGTTGAGTGAATCACTGCAGTTGTTAAGTTAGAAGAACAGTTGTTAAATGAATCTGGCTTCCCCACTGACTTTGCTTGTCAGAAGGTTGCAAAAGGTGATCACATGAGCCCCCCGGGACACTGCAATTTCATCAATACTTGGCAGTTGCCGAGCACCCGAATTTTGATCATGTGACCATGGGGATGCTGCAACACCCACAAGTATGAAAAATGCTCATAAGTCACTTTTTTCAGGGCCGTTGTAACTTCAAATGGTTACTAAACGGATGGTGATAAGCCAAGGAAGGGCCTTTTTATGCACTGCACAGATATTAAAAACTATATCTGTCCACTCCGAACGGACCTGAAAGAACAGGCTAGGGAAAGATTGTCATGGAGAAAATCTATCTATGTGGTTGCTATGAGTTGAAAAATCACTTAATGGCACATAATAAATTCAAAATAAGAATTTTAAAACATTGGAAGAAAAAGCAACATAAAAAGCATGCCCTTAATTTGTCACAAGGTTCACTAATTTTCAGCCACCTTCTGATTCCTTGGACTGTGAGATAATTGAGAGGTGAGAGGCATGTTTGAACAATGAAGGGAATGGATTTAGCAGAAAGAATTCCTCCCTGAAAAGTTATAACACGTGAATGGAAATAATACTTACATTCTTGACATCTGTTCTGAGAGAAACTGAATTTATAAGGTTGCATCAGAAATGAATTTTAAATATGGTGAAAAATAGAATTCAGAGGACTTTATGATTAATATATTTGACTGATGTTGTTCAAAGAACAGTACAGTAATTGTTTATACATTGAGAGATGGATGACAAGACAGCTAGACTTTATAGTTCCCAGATGAAAATTAAGTAAGTAACAAGGTCGGCCTTCTCAAGAGTGAATAAGCCTCACACTTTACAGGATTTGCATGTGAACTTGAAGAATGGCATTGCCCTAAATTTCCCTGGCATATCCATAACGAAGACAAACTGCTGAGTGTCAGTGTGCAGTACTTGACACAGAAGAAGTGCTGTGTTTTGCAACAATTAATTTTGCAGAGGAAGCAGCCTGTTTAAAGATGCCTGCAGCACTCACTAAAAGTTGTGTTGTTTTTCAAGGCCACCAGATACACAGTTGGCTAGGCTGCCTAATAAACAAAACAACAATGCAAAACCCGTTGCCTGGTGGGGCTTGCTAGAGAAGGTAAAATGAATAATGCTTACCTGCCAGGGGTGGGTGAAGATAATAATTGTTTAGCCTGCAGCAGATCTCTGTAAGGGTTAAAAATGATAGAGATATTAGGTGAAAACTGTAAAATTGTTTGGTTTGAAGCTTTCAGCAATACCCAGACTGTTATTTACCGGACTTGGTCGATTTACTTCTTAATGCAATAATGACCTGTGAAATGAAACGTGAGCTAGACAATTGTTCCTCATTGTTTCCAGTAAAACATTCTTTCATACCCCATTAAACCACCATTAATTCCCTATGAAAGAGAAGCCAGCACAAATACACTGAACCTGGTTTTCCTTTTTCTCTGTCATGAGAGTCCCTCTTTTTGCTTTGTTCCTCTAACCCTGTCATGTTTGCTGTAGGACAAATGGTGTGCTTATAGATTAAGTTTTAAACAATATACAATAAAGCCATATAAATATTGATTTAAGGCTGCTGTTGTTCAGTCAAGTTCTGCCGTATTCATCCTATGTGCTGTGTCTGAAGTCAGGGGAGTGCAGTTACTAGGAATGGAGGGGATAGATGCAAGACAGGGACTCGCAACGGGAACAGCTCATTTCATGCCTTTATTGCTTTTGAAAGACTTAAGGATAGGCAGAAAGGCTTGCTGTTAATTTAATATGAACCTCCCTATTGCACATAATTCTTTTGCCTGCTGTGCTGCAGTGTCCACATCTATTGCAATTTGAGGTGAATTCTTGAATTGGTTACCCAGAGAGAGGGAAACTCAGTCTTCAAGTTGTGCTTGTATGTTGTAAACCTCCCAAAAAGGAGAAAGGGAAAAGGAGAAATGAAGTGGATTATTATTATTTAATGATGAGAACAGGACAGAAGAGAAGTCTGTTATGTAATTATAAGTAAAACTTCTATGAGGGTATCACAGTGGCTTCATAACTGGATATCCAATTCAGCTATCCAGGTGATCACTTCTGGCGTTGCTTCGTGCAGATCTTCTAGGGAACCAAAGAATGCATGTCATGGACAATCTTGCACAAAATGTTTAATAATAATAATAATTAAATGTAAGGAACCATAGGAAGGAGAACAAGGAATCCATAGGAATGGGACACAGTAAAAAGAATGGATGAAACCATGGGGACAGAAAACATAGTTGCCTATAATGAAAAACCCGAATCCTGGGAGAAGAGAGAAATTTCTGTGTAGTGGGGTATTTAGAGGTTGGGAGTGGGTGATGGACAGAGAGAAGGAGAGAGGTTTACAAATGTTTCTGTCTAATATAACAGAGAAATCTGACAGAATGCAAGCCTTGCTTTCTGTGAAATGGGTCTTGTAGATGAAGTAGCTAGCTGTGAGAAATGGGAAAGTGAAAACAAGGTTAGTTTGGGGAGCACAGTTGCTTCAGCAGTTTCCCTACTGGTCCTCTATGTCCTGAGCAAATTATTAAAACACTTAGTTTCCCTCTTACTTGCTGTGATCTTCATGGCTTTTGGGGTACGACACTATGTATTGGTGCCTGTTTTTCTTTCTTCCTTTATTTATTATGGTCTTAGACTGGCATATGCACATAAAATCCATCACAATTCATAAATACAAAAATAACAAAGGATCCAAGAGGCAGCAAAAATGATCGGTTGCTTGATTAAATAAACAATCAAATAAACATTTGAATGCTTTTGTGAAGTTTCATGCAGAAAGCTTAAATGGATAAAGGATGTAACAAGCTTTGCCTGTGTTTTAATTGTCTTATCTTTTAGGTTTTTATGTTGTAGCTTCTTAATTTGTGAATTGCCAAGAATACTGTGATTGCAGCGGAGCACAAGTTAGGTAAATAAATGCTGTCCTGTTCATTAAAGCAATCCTTTCGGTAAAGAGAATGCAATTTTGTCACACTATCATTTTCATATATGGATTTTTTTTTCCTGCTTGGAGTCTGCCTGTACAAGCCCCTGCAGGGTTTTTTTGGCAAGGTTTTTTCAGAAGTAGCTTGCCATTGACTCCTTACTAGAGCTGAGAGAAAGTGACTGGCCCAAGGTCACCTAGTTGGCTTTGTGCCTAAAATGGGATTAAAACTCACAGTTTCCAGCTTTCTAGCCTGATGCCTTAATCTGTTCACCCAAAAATTCACCATAAATATAGATTTATGAGAGAAATAACTGGTAGCATTATATAATAATTCAAGAAAATTAGGCATGACATTTGCTAATGAACTGAGACAATTTCATAAAGGATGGAGAGGACCATCTTCCTCTCCCCTCCAGGCAGTCTTGTCCCCCTCCTTTGGGCTATTTTCTTTAATTAGGAGCAGTCTTCAGTCAGATGTTCTGCTGGTGCTTTTCCTAGTCAAGCCCTCCTTTCCTTCTCCAATTTTCCCCCTCTGGCTCAGAAGAGTCAGTCAGAATGACAAAAATAGGGACCAGAAAGAGCCTTCTAAAGGGGCTTTGCCTCAGTTTAACTGTGTAGCAATCCAGAGCATCCCATCTTTGGAGCACAAGCCAGAACTACAAATTACCAGAAGCAGACAAAGAAAATACTGGCATGAAAATAGTTGTAGAACAAAGGTGTCAAACTGGCAGCCCGCAGGCCGGATGCGTCATGCACAGGACGTGCCCATGCTCCACAAAGACAAAAAACGTCATGATACACCATGATACGTCACATTACACAATTGAGTTTGACACCCGTGTCGTAGAAGGTACATTTAGAATGCTCTGGGAGATGCACACATTTTATGGCTTTTTAATTTTTTTCCCATTTTCATTAACATTAATCTGATGTGACTGGAATAGCAGAGCAACCATGAAATATATTAGCATTTCCAGGGATCGCTTTCAAAGTCTAATCTTTTTTTATTTTTACATTTCCCCTTTCTATTTTTTGTGTATTTTCGCATATCTGTTTTACTACTAATCACAGGATCTTTCTGAGTGGTATGAACCTCTGTATGGAGCACCGAAAACTTACAATTTATTTGATAAAATTTTAAGTTAAATTTTAAAAATGTATAACAAAAAACATAAAATAGCTTCTCACCTTGCTAAGATAGTTCTTTTTACAGCATGAAAAACTACAGGTACTCCTCAACTTATAACTGGTCCCCAGGACTACTTATAACCTGAATATGAAGTTCCAATGGTCACCCCCACATGGTCATGTGATTCTATGGGATCTTGGCAATCAGCCCACATTTATAACCATTTGCAGTGTCCCCACGGTCACATGACTGGGATTTATAATATGCTTTTTTTCTTGAAAATCAGTATTTACTTCCAGGTTTGGCAAAAACACCTATCACAGTCATTGATTTCCTTAACTATCTCTTTGTTCACTTAACAATCATAGTGATTTACTGCAAAAAGGGTCATAAAATTGGGCATAGTCAACCAATTTTAACAAGCAACTTGACTTACACCCATAATTCCAGACTCAATTACTATCAAAAGTCAAGGACTACCTGTATATTCAAAGAAGCATCTGTGCTGCATGAGAATACAGTGGACAGAATAAATTTTGATTTCAGCAAAACATTAATGATATACTCTATGACATTCTGATTAGCCTGCTAATTAAATATGGGCTGGTTACTATAATAAGTGAGATTTGTTCATCAATATTTATTTGTTAAAGTAGAATGTGAGTATTGCATAAGGTGGTGCTCTGTTTTCTTCAACATTTATATTAATGATTGGATGAAAAGAAAGAGACAATGTTTATTAGATTTGCATATGACTCAAGATTGAGCACAATAGCTAATACCTAGAAGCAGCTGGCCTCCATATTGTTTGTATTATGCTAGCAAAAGAAGTTACTGCTTCAAACAGCAGTAGACAAGTGCTACATCCCCAGGTGCTAAAAAAAAAAAACAACCCACCTTTTTGAAACTTACTCTAAACATTGCCAGATTGAAAATTGATTTGATTAGACTCCTCAAATAGTTGAAAAGTGTTATATTGGTCTGTGTTCTATCTTTCCCAAGGATAGAACACAGAATCATTAACATAAATTTACAGGATGGCAAAAAAAAAAAAAAAATCTCCAACAACTTGTTAGTGAAAATGAATTACCAAAGTGAGCTCCATTTCACTAGATGTGTTTAAGGAGATCTCATGGATGCATTGATTTAAATCTCCACAATAAGTTACATTTGATGGCCTCAGCAGTTTCCTTCCAATTCTTTATTTTTATTATTCTATCTCCTTTCAGCCTTCTACCTGCCACATTCACACAAGCTCTGATATTATACTAATCTATTTCCTTTTCTTAACTGCAGAAAGTTAACTCTCTCCATTTATAAAATGATACATTAGATAGGATTACCATGTCTATCATGCTGGTTATGACCACAAGGGTTGTTCTCTTAAGTCTCTCCACAAGAGAGATTGGTTGCACCAGTAACCAAGTCATTCCTAAGTCTTATGCTACGACATTACAAACATTCACTGCATATTTGGGATACTGTGTGATATAAGTTGGGATTTTGTAGAATTTCCAGCAGACGGGTAGGAAAATGAAGTAAATGAAACTCTTTGGAAGGTTACATTAGTCTTTCCAAAAGGAATATGGAGACATTGGCTAAAGCCTGAAAAAATATACTCAAAATAGAACCAACAGTTTGCATCTGTGAATGGGATCTCATTTTCTGTTTCTGTTAATCACTACTGACCACAGTGAGCTGGAGGCTAGAAAATAAAGTGCAAGGATAAAGAAAGGGGAACTGATTTTATTGTTCTTGTCATGAGATTTTAAAGAAACATGGCATGGAAAAAATGTCAGCAAAAATCATGACCCAAATCTCTTTATAAAAGAAATGAGTTCATAAAAGGTACAAAGAACTTGGAATTGCCTGCAGGCTGTTACATATAGAGGGTGAGTTTCCTAGTAATTAAAATTCACATAAGACAGAAGTAAGCAAGTATACTGTATATTTGAAGCTTGGGAAAAGAAGCACTCAGGGAGTAGTTTCCTTTGAAGAGCATTTCTTAACAGCTTCTCCTTTCTATGAAGGTATGAAATTTGCATAGAAATGGTTTTTATATATGTTTTAATAATGAATCAATCCAATTTGGGGCCTATGTAATTTCTTAATTGTGTTTCTATCAGCCCTCTGTTCCTGAATTGTGCATTAAATTTATTTTGCTTTATGGTTAATTGGACAAAGTGTACCTTCAGCTGCTATTATGGTGCAAATCTTCCATCTTCTTCCATTTTTAGAATCAAGTCTCTTGCTTACATATAGGTAGGAACATGTTTTCAGTGATATGCACAACACTTAAATATATATTTAAAATGATGTTTGTTGTTGCTAGTTGTGAAGTCATGTCCGACCCATCATGACCCCATGGACAATGTTCCTTCAGGCCTTCCTGTCTTCTACCATCTTCTGGAGTCCATTTAAGCTCACACCTACTGCTTCAGTGATTCCATCCAGCCACCTCATTCTCTGTCGTCCCCTTCTTCTATTGCTTCTCAATCTTTCCCAGCATTAGGCTCTTCTCCAGTGTGTCCTTCCTTCTCATTAGGTGACCAAAGTACTTGAGTTTCAACTTCAGGATCTGGCCTTCTAAAGAGCAGTCAGAGTTGATTTCCTCTAGGACTGACCGGTTTGATCACCTTGCAGTCCAGGGGACTCGCAGGAGTCTTCTCCAGCACCATAGTTTGAAGGCCTCAATTCTTTTGTGCTCAGCCTTTCTTATGGTCCAACTTTCACAGCCATACATTGCAACTGGGAAAACCATGGCCTTGACTATATGTACTTTTGTTGGCAGGGTAATGTCTCTGCTTTTTAGTATGAAAATGATGTTACAAAAATGTAAGTTATTTTTCCTTTTTACTGCCCTAACAAAATCACATTGGGATCAAGTTGTTGAAAAATCTGAAAACATGAAGCAGTGTAGAAAAGGTCTGCAGTGATGGGAGGAACTATCCATCACTTTCCCTCAACCTTTAAAGGAAGCGGTGGTGAGGCCCCTCCTCAAGAAGCCTCCCCTGGACCCAGCTGATTTGAAGAACTTTCGTCCTGTCTCCAACCTCCCCTGTGTGGGGAAGGTTGTAGAGAAGGTGGTGGCGTCCCAACTCTTGCGATCCTTGGATGAAACTAATTATCTGGACCCTTTTCAATCTGGTTTCAGGCCCGGCTACAGCACTGAGACTGCTTTGGTCGCACTGACCAATGACCTCTGGCGAGCCCGGGATAGGGGTCATTCCTCTATCCTGGTGCTTCTTGACCTCTCAGCAGCTTTCGATACCATCGACCATGGTATCCTTCTGCGTCGTCTCGGAGAGGGGGTGGGTGGCACCGTATTGCGGTGGTTCTCCTCCTACCTCTCTGACAGGTCGCAGTCGGTGTTGGCGGGCGGACAGAGGTCGACCCCTAGGCGCCTCGATCATGGGGTGCCTCAGGGCTCGGTCCTGTCCCCCCTCCTTTTTAACATCTACATGAAACCGCTGGATGAGATCATTCGGCGACACGGGGTGAGGTATCATCAGTACGCGGATGATACCCAATTATATATCTCCACCCCATGTCCTTTCAGTGAAGCAGTCGACGTGATGTGCCGGTGCCTGGAAGATGTGAGGGTATGGATGGGGGTGAACAGGCTTAGACTCAACCCTGACAAGACCGAGTGGCTCTGGGTCTTGCCTCCCAAAGGTCAACTGGATGGTCCATCATTAGTCCTGGGGGGGCAAATTTACCTCCCTCAGTGCAGGCACCGCAATTTGGGTGTCCTCCTGGACTCACAGCTAAATTTGGAACAACATCTATCGGCTGTGGCCAGGGGGACCTTTGCCCAGGTTCGCCTGGTGCACCAGTTGCGGCCTTATTTGGACCAGGAGGCTTTACTCACGGTCACTCATGCCCTTGTCACCTCAAGACTGGATTACTGTAATGCGCTCTTCATGGGGCTACCCTTGAAGAGCATTTGGAGGCTGCAGTTGGTTCAGAATGCAGCCGCGAGAGCGATTGTGGGCGCGCCAAGGTACACCCACGTGTCACCTATCCTCCGCGAGCTGCCCTGGCTTCCTGTGGGTCTCCGGATGCAATTCAAGGTGTTGGTTATCACCTTTAAAGCCCTTCATGGCATAGGGCCAGGTTACTTACAGGACCACATACTGCCACACAGTTCCCAGAGACCGGTGAGGTCCCATAGATTGGGCCTCCTTCAGGTCCCGTCGGCCAGACAATGTCGGCTGGCGGGCCCTCAGGGAAGGGCCTTTTCCCCCCGAGGTTCGAACTACTCCCACCCTGCCGGCCTTTAAGAAAGCCGTTAAAACTCTCCTGTTCCGGCAGGCCTGGGGCTGATGTCCCCGGGGGGGGGCGGGATATGATCAGACTCGTGGTATGATTGTATTATTTTATTGTTTTATTGTTGATGATTGTTTTAATTTTGTACGCCGCCCTGAGTCCTTTGGGATTGGGCGGCATATAAATAAAATTAAATAAATAAATAAATAAATAAATGTATTTCATATTTCTCACAGAAACATACAGATTGAGAATTTGTGAAGATCTAAATTAGCTGGGAGAACCTAGGAAGCTTGGAATCTTTGCTGTGGAAAGATTCACTGAAAAGTAAACTAATTCTACCATATTTTGGAAAATGCCAAATATACCCAATGAAGTACATTCTAGTCTATTGTACAAACTTATGCCATGATTCATTTGGCTTGGGGAGACCTGACAATTTTTTCAAAGCACCCATCTGATTAAGCATCAATTGGTTAGCAGGAAATAATCCACATCTAAGTGCTCCTGTTGGTTTTAATTTTTGCCAATCCTCTAGCCATCCACACAGCAAAATATAGTCAGGACTGAAGGAGCGAGGCACAGTCAGGCAATTCCATCCTGACCTTACTATTGTAACCCTTAGCTTAAAAAACTACAATTTGGTATGGCAGAAGACCCCTGCTGATGAAAGTCATGCCCTTGACTATAATCAAGATAACCTATGAAAACTGAAATTTCCCTGATAGTTGTTGGTATTAACAAAGATTAAAATATCTGAAATAAAGTTTTCCATCAAATAAAGTGTGCATGTGCAGTCATCTATGTATCTATGTGCCACTTAGTGCCAGATCCAACCTTAATGGAAAACATTTTTTCCATCTTTGCTATATAAAAACTTTTGCCTTATGGTATACATTGTTTTAATTAAAATCCCATTATATTATTAATATAATATATCAATAGTTTCAATTACTGCACCCAGGAGAGCATTTTTTAATTGTCAGAGGTGAAGGAAGAGAAACTAAATTGAAATAATATATTGACCTATTTTTTTGTATAAGAAAAAAAATAAGGAGCATATATTTTAATTATTTATTTATGAAAAATTAACTAAAAAAGAAGGGATTTTGATAATTTACTCAGAATAAATTCTTTTCTTTTAGTATCCTACAATCGAACTTCAAGTGATAAAACTGATTAGTGGTAGGAACAGGACAAATGAAAGGATTTTTTTCCCAGGCAGTGAATAATGAATTTATGCAATATAGACTGCATGGTTTGATTCCTGAAAAACACTACTATTATCCAGGAAAAAACACTGTTATCCAAAGAAGGTAAATTGTTGTTGAAAGGCAATATAATGTAATTGCTAAATATTAGGAGCAAATCAGGTCTTCCTTCCTTCCTTCCTTCCTTCCTTCCTTCCTTCCTTCCTTCCTTCCTTCCTATTGGACTAACATGATTTACATTCAGGCCTAATATAACCGGACTGTTTTCATGAGTTTCAGCTTTTCTATGCCTTTTAGCAACTGTCTAGTAGACAGAGATCAATGGGTGAATCTTTGGCAAGTATTTCCCAAGGAGTCTGACATTCTGGTAGGATCATCAACCTTTGTGAAAAATGCAGTTCCATAAATCCTAGGATGTTGCTGTACATGATTTTGACATTATTCAGGTGAAAAGATCCATCATGGGAACTACAAATTCCAAGTAGCCTGATGGTCTGGTCAGAGGCTAGCATCTATATAAACTATAGGGTTATTGTTGTTTCCCCAAGACATTGTTGTGATGCTGCTAGGTAGAGACTATGAACTTGTAATGGGTTCAGTGTTTCTCAAAAGAGATAACACCCCCTTCTGAACTTTGACAGATAGACAACAACTATGACAAATGTGCCATGTTTAGAGATAGAAGGACTGCAAACACTATGTTCTATTGCTTTAATATAAAAGAAAGGGAGGGAGGTAAAAAGAAGACAATTTTAAAAGAACACATACAGAAAAATAAGGATTCTTATTTCTAGTTGAGAGTTGTATTTTGAGAAGCTTATAGAAACTTTTACAAGATTTTGATCTTAATTATAAAGAACAAATACTTTTACGTGGGAAAAAGTTTTTTGCAAGACATAACAGATAAATAAGTTTATGATTTTAACAACTGGACATTAGAAGAGGCAAAAGATTCTAGAGGGAAAAAATGGAGAAGCCTACATGTGTTAATTAACTGGGACCTACAAAACGAAGCAAAACATTATAGCTCTGAAAATATAAGGGAGACTTTTGAAAAATGGAGTCAGAAATTAGTATCCCCAATATCAACAGTATCAGTCATGATGTCTGCCTCTGAGGATACATTATGTCCAAAATACGTTATTGAAGAAATGACAGATGTGCAATGAAGGTATTAAAAGTGGATTTACAAATTACAGGCTAAAAGAATGACTTGAAAAAGGATGTCTCACTAGATATATAAAATAAACTGGCTGATGTTTTAAAAATCAAAAGAGAAATACAAATGATAAACCAAAAAAAGCAATCTGAATACTTTTTACTTACTGGATTTGCAAAATAAATGAATTCTAGCAGATGACATTTGGACTTCATATCCCTATGTTTTGGTAGCCACTTTCTCCACTTCCTTCTCTGTTATATCCTTCTGCGTATAACAGTAAGTATTGTGGCACAGAATACAGTGATAGAAGCGTCAAAGACAATGAAGTATGGCATATATGAAAAAACAATCAGAACTGTGAAACACCCAGCTATTTTTAAAATACAAGCTATAAGTGAATAAAACTAATAGCTTAAAAAGTAGCTTCTTTTTCAAAAACGTCTCAGACATATAACACCAAGATTCTGAGAGAAGGAAGGAAGCTTTGCATGCAGAGTTCCCTTCTATATCTTTATTTGGAAACTTATTTTCTCTGTTGACTTCCAAATATTACCATTTAATGAGATACACATTTCCTTCATGTATTTTGAACATATTCCAATACCAGCAAATACCAGAATTTCAAATGTTATGATAGGATAGGTTCTTTATTAGTTTGTTTTCTTTTCATTCTCTCTGTTTTGACTATGTCCTTTTTTTATTATAAATCCTTGTATTTCCAATCAAGGAGTCTGACTAATCTGAAATGCTTCCAACTGAGGTAGATAGCTATTCTTTACAAATTGTCCCCAAACTAACCCAGTGAAGCCAGCTGTTCTGAAAACAGGAAATTGAGCAAGCCAGGTTGATCAAGAATATGGGATATTTCAGATAAAATATGTTTTTAAAAAGCTTATTATACTGCAGGTTCTTATTGTACATAAAGTAGAAAAATATATCCAAAAGAAAAAAAATGATGTATACGAGAAAGGTAGTGATAATCTAAATATGGTAGAATCAAAGTCAGCTGGTTCTCTAGAGTGAAAAACATTATCTTTATTTGAATTGTTATTTTGTTGAGGAATGGACAATTAGAATAATTTTTACCTTAATTTTAAAGAATTGAGGTGTATTGAATCGAACACAAAGATGGGAAGTTTAAATGACTTTTATAGGAGTGTACCAATACCAAGACTTGAGAACATATTCTATCAACAAACAATTTTTTTGGGAAACCTGAGATACTAAGGGAGAGACAAAGTTATACATAGAGTGGAGTAAATAAAATGTTAAAAATGTCATCAAGAGATCAACGTCATATCTGGGGGAAAAGGATCAAGTACAGCTTGAGTGTATGTTTTCAGTGGGAATTAGCATTTGGGTGGACATCTTTTTCCAACTATTATCTCTGCTTATATTCTTAACTAAATTCTCTTCCTATTTTGGATATTTTATTTTTTTGTTTTATCTTCTTTGGAGATAAGTTCTACATCTGACAGGTTAATTGGTCAACATTGACTAAAACCATCAATTAAGCAATAAAACTGTGAAAATAATTAAGGTGATCTAATTTATTTTAAAGTCTGTTCTGTTCTTGCATTGTCTTTGTCTTAAATAACTTTTGTTATGATAACTTTATTTAAAATTAATCCCCACTGACAAAAGAGGGCAAACTTTATATATTAATTTGAGCAGTAATTATAGCTTATGATGATATAATAATCAATGTGATGACAGTGGAGTTTGATATTATAAACTGATTTTTCAGGATTTTTCTTGTCAGGACCATTTCATAGGTAGAAAAAGAGAGCTGGGGAAAATCAACACAGTGGACTGTTTCAAATATTCATTGGTTCCCTACATATATAGTTCCTTACAAATATGTGCTACATATTTTTTAAAAAGCAGGACTTTAAAAAAAAGTTTAATAATCCTTGTAAATTGTCATTCGAGTGAATGAGATCAATTCTAAATCTTAAGAACAACTGTACAAATGCCAGGTAAATAGAAAGGTTCATCTTTTTAGATAAGCCTCATGGTATGATGATAGTTAAAGAGAAAGAAAAGAACATTGCAAGAACTAAGTCCAAAAATGCAGTTGCAGTTGTGTCAATTGGGTAATGCTAATGACACTTTGAACTTCAGTCTGTGTTTGCTATCAAGATCAATTACTTGATGTTGTTGGTTTTAATGCTGCTGTCATTTATGATTTCTCAGGACATATGTTCAACATTGCACCTTCCTGGCCTTGGCAGTGTGCCTTTTCTGTTGCAACCCCTGCCTTATGCAACACCGTCTCCTCTGAGACCTGACAGACCCCCCCCCATCCTTTTAACCTTTTGGGGAGCACTCAAGACATGACTTTTCCCCCAAACATTGGGCTAGGGTAAAATGAAAATATTGTCTGTTGCATCAGGAAAGTGTGTTTGTGATGCAAGGTTCTTCTGTCTTTGGTTTTATTTTCTATATTTGATTTTTTTTTATGGCTGTATATACTGTTCTTATTTGCTGTAAGTCACCACTGTGATGTGTCTATGCCTAAAAAGTTCAGACTCATCTAAGCTCTGGTATTCCCTATGACACTTTATGGAGGTGAAAGTTGAATTTTTAAAAAAGCAGGATAGGAAGAATGTTGATGGTATCTGAGGAGACTCCTAAGAATACTGTGGACAGCCAAGAAAACAAACTGATGGATCATCAAACAAATCAACCCAGAAGTCTCATTTGAGGCACACATGATCAGTCTCAAATGATCCTATTTGGATACATTATGCTCTCTGGAAAAGGCTCTAATGCTGGGAAAGAAGAAAGAAAAGAAAAGAGGATGACTAGCAGCAAGGTGGATTACAGAGGAAATGAGTGCATGGTTGGGGAACTCGGAGGGCTATCTTAAGGATACATTGTCATGGAGAATATCCAGGGCTTTTTTTCTCATAGAATGCCCAGAACGGAGTTCCAGCACCTTTTTGGGATGGAACCTTGTAGGGTAGGCAAGGCGGGTTGTATGACGTGTGTGAGTTCCGACACCTTTTTTTTTTTTTTTTAGAAAAAAAGCACTGAGAATATCTATCTATGTAGTCACTAGGAGTAAAAATGACTTTATGGCACATAATCAGTGACTAATTGGCCCATCTGGCAATAGCCCTGGCATATGGGAAAAAAATCGCAGTTTGAATGTATGAAGAGTGAATAGTAAAGATTAATGACTGAAATGAAAGATAGTAAAACATGATAGAAAAAGGAAAAACAATTACAAGAGAAACTCTGAGTACTAGATGAAAAGTATTTGTAGATATATTAATCTTGCCATTGAGTAAATTAATATATATATATATATATATATATGTCTTTGGTTGTTCGGGTTTTCTCCCGCGTAAAATTGGAAGTGTCTTGGCAACGTTTCGACGAAGTCACATTCGTCATCTTCAGGCTGGTGTTTTTAGCTTCTTGCTTTGAGCAGCAATGTGTGGGTTTAGCTGTTTCTTCCTTTTAACTGCCAGTGAGGGTATGAACTGATTGGATGGGAGCTTGGCTGTGTTCTGATTGGGTGGAGGTGTGTGCTGAATGGTTAGGGGCTTGGCTGTGCTCTGATTGGCTGGGGGAGTGTTCTGTTTGGTTGTGCTCAGGTTAGTCTGAGTTGCAGAGGGGTTTAAGATTTTGGGGTTAGGGAGTCGTTTGTCAATAAGGGCAGGTTTCCAAAGGGCTGGTAGGCGGGAGGTATCATCTCGCTTGTTCATGCTGTGTGGGCGTTTTTCTATCTCGATGGCTTCTCTGATTATTCTGTTATTAAAATGTTCACTTTTGGCAATGGTTCTGGTATTTTTAAAGTCAATTTCATGTCCTGTGGCTTTAAGGTGTTGGACCAGGGAAGATGTTGGTTCCTCTTTTTTGACTGAGTTCTTATGTTCTTCAATGCGTGCACTTATTCTTCTGTTGGTTTGTCCGATGTATATGGTGGGACAAGTGGTGCATGGGATTTCGTATACTCTTGATTTTCTAATTCAATTTTATCTTTGGGGTTTCTAAGGATGGTGGATATTTTTCTGTTTGTGCAGAATGCTGTTTTGATGTTGTGTTTATGAAGGATCTTACTGATTCTGTCTGTGGTGCCTTTTATGTATGGGAGGAAGGCTTTGCCGTTTTCTTGTTCTTTGTCTTGGATTTTGGTGGGGGTTTCTTTTTTGATTAGGTTTGTAATCTTATTTCTATGGAATCCATTGGATGTTAGTACATTGGTGAGAGTGTGTAGTTCGGGTTTTAGGTGTTGTTCGTCAGCTAAGCATTTTGTTCTGGAGATGAGTGTCTTGGCTACAGAGTTGATCTGTGCTGGTTGGTGGTGTGAGAGAGCGTGCAGATAGCGGTTTGTGTTTGTTTTCTTCTGGTAGATGGTGTGTCCTAGGGAGCCATTGGATTTCTTGTAGACTAAGACATCCAGGAAGGGAAGTTGGTTGTTAGCTTCTGTTTCCATGGTGAACTGTATTTTGGGGTGTAGGCTGTTGAGTGTGTGAGGAAGTTGTCCAGTTTTTCTTTCCCATGTGGCCAGATTATGAAGGTGTCGTCTACGTATCTGAGCCAGAGTTTGGGTTTGTGATCCGATTTTTCTAGAGCTTGGGTTTCAAAGTGTTCCATGTAGAGGTTGGCAATGACAGGTGAGAGGGGTGATCCCATGGGTGCTCCTTCTGTTTGTTTGTATTTTTGTCCGTTATAGATGAAGTATGTGTTGGATAGGCAGTGGTTGGTCAGATCTAAGATGTGTTTGGGGGGGTTATATTTGTTTTGAATAGCTGTCAAGGCTTCTTTGATAGGCACTTGGGTGAAGAGGGATATGACATCGAAGCTCACTAGTAGGTCGCTGGGCTGTAAGCTTTGTTTCTTTATGATCTCTATAAACTGGAATGAGTTTTTTTACGTGTGAGGTGATGGATTCTGCATAGGGCTGTAGTTGTTTGGCGAGAAATTTGGCTAGGTTTTGTAGAGGTGAGCCTATGGAGCTGACTATAGGTCTGAGTGGGGTTCCTTCTTTGTGTATCTTGGGGAGACCATAGAGTTTAGGGCATCTGGATGATTTCTCTCTGGGAATGATTCTTTGCTGGATCTCTTCGCTAATGGGGGAGGCTTTTATTTTGGTTCTGGTGGTTTTTTCCAGGTAGGTGGTGGGATCTGTATTTAGGGGTTTGTATGTGGAGTCTTGGAGTAGGTTGGTTAATTTGGTTTGGTAGTCAGATGTGTTCATAACCACCGTGGCGTTGCCCTTGTCTGCTGGTAGGATTATTATGCTGGTGTCTTCTTTCAGGTTACGTAGTGCTGTCTGTTCCTCTTTGGGTAAGTTGCTTTTGGGTGGCTTGCTGGTGCAGAGGATGTTGGTGATTTTGAGTCTGATTTTGTTAGCGTCATCGGGGTTGATTTTGGTCAGGCTGGTTTCAACTCCACATATAATGGTTTCAGTGGGGATGTGTTTGGGAGCGACTGCAAAGTTGAATCCTTTGGAAAGGACATTGGTTTCGGCTTTGGTGAGGATCCTATCTGAGATGTTATGCACTGTTTGTTTCATGTGTGGCTGTGAGGGAGGAGGGGTTTGTTTCTGGCGTTCTTGTAGTCTTCGGAGTTTGTTGGTGTGTGTATCTGTCTTGAGGGTGGTCTGTGTTTCGGCTCTCCAGACGGCGAGTTGTTTGGATTTGTCCCAAAGTGCGGGGTGGATCTTGTTGCTGAGTTTGAGGTGGAGTGTGAGGAGATCTTTGTTAATTCGGTCTAGGAGGAATCTTTTTGTGTGAAGTTCATTTCTGATTAGTTCATACCCTCACTGGCAGTTAAAAGGAAGAAACAGCTAAAACCACACATTGCTGCTCAAAGCAAGAAGCTAAAAACACCAGCCTGAAGATGACGAATGTGACTTCGTCGAAACGTTGCCAAGACACTTCCAATTTTACGCGGGAGAAAACCCGAACAACCAAAGACCTATATACAAATACCCGCGAAAACCTCAGAAAACATATATATATGTATATATATATATATATATATATATATATATATATATATATATACGTATATATATGTATATTAATTGCATTAATATATAAATAATTATATATAATTAATTATATTATATTAATTAATAATATATTTAATATATTATCAATATATTTAATATAATATATTTAATTAATATATATTACATTATTTGTTGTTGTTGTTGTTAATTGCGAAGTCATTTCCGACCCATCGCACCCCATGGACAACGTTTCTCCAGGTCTTCCTGTCCTCTACCATTTTCTGGAGTCCATTTAAGTTCACACCTACTGCTTCATTACATTATTAACTATATATAATATAGTTAATATGTAGAAGTGGCTTGGAACAGAGTGAAAACAATTATGTTACAAAGTGCCACAAAAGTATGTGGAGTTCCACTAACTGGAAGTATATAAAAGATTGCTTGGTGAATTGATAAAATGGTAAAAGCAGTGAATGAGGAAAATGCATATAAGGAATTATATTATTGCAAAAGAATGAATATGAGAAAAATATAAGTGCATGGAGAGGAAAAAACAACTGCAAAGAATGGTTGAAGAACAAGAAGCAGTTAAGATGAAAAGACTCAAGAAATAATAGGATGATTTTGTTGATTTTTCTTCTTTAAAAAAGTTTAGAAAGTGGGTGAAGGGGGCTAAATGGCTCCAGAAAAACAAATGGTATTAAAAATAAAAATGAAAAAGTGTTTTGTAATGACACTGAAGTGGGGGACTCTTGGAAGGATATTTTAAACATTTATTTTGTAAAAATGGAAGTTCAATATATTAGAAGAAACATAAAGCTGGTATAAAGACATTGGAAAAGGCATTGTTAAGAAATATGTATAGTAAAAAAGTAAAGAATGAGTTGAAGCTGAATTATTTATGAATTCAGTACAAATGTGCATGAATTGTAGGAAAAATAACTGTTGATATTTGGTCTTACATCACAAATGAATGAAGATCAAATTGCAGAACAAATATATAAAATATGTGACTGGGCAAAAAAGAGGGGAAGACAGAACATGTACTTGGATGGAGTTGATGAGAACATCACAGTAAGATGTTTAAAGAACAAAACACATGAAGCAATAGATTGAAATGATGGAAGCAAAGATGGTTTGTAAGAATAGAAAGATATAAAAAGTTATAGTGAGTGGTGTTGGTATAAATGAGTCCAGGTATATTTCACTTTCTTTTTCTTATATTACGCCCTTAACTTCTTTGGCTTACTATTTTACTCTTTTTCTGCACTCTGCATAATGTGCCTTACCCCAAAAGGGAATAGTGTGATGGATGTATATGTATATATGCAGAAAAGGACATAAAAGAACAATCTTCTTCCTGGAGTAAAAAACAAAAAAACAAAAACAAAAAACAACTACTAAATAAAGAGGAAAAAATCTAATAAGTAAATTTAGAGAAGGGGTTAAAATAATTGGATGTCAGTCCACTTGTGTGTAATATTCCTCAATGCTTATTTAGCAGTCACTAAGTCCTATCTTATTCCCTCAAAACACTTGAAAGAGTAGTTGGAAATATAAAATAAAATATTGTCTATGTATACAGTTGCCCAGTGATTTATGTATGTTTAAATATTCAAAGACGAAAAAGACAATATTGAGTAAGCTATATTACTGCTTATTCTGAGTTATCCTCATTCTGAGCTTTGCAAATGGAACTATTCCAGAGAAAGTTGGATTCTATTAATTTTAATGCAATTAGGATTTATTACAAACAGTATCAAGTTAATATTCAGCCGTTGAGCTAAGCACCCCTCCAATCTTGCTCATACTTCAGGAGTTTAATTGTGGGCAAGATACAGATCACTAGATCAACTAAGTGGCAGCAATAGATAATATCCCAATAGCAATAGCACTTAGACTTATATACTGCTCCATAGTGCTTTACAGAAATTAGGATCAAACTCTAGGCTGTGGGCTGAATTTGTCTACAATACTGCATTCTAACCACTGCGCCAACAGGGCTCCTAATGTAGCCAAAGCATTTCATCTTTTTGTTTGCTGTGTGAGTATAACATACCCGTAAAATATATCCGAATTAAATAATTGTGTTTCCTAACTAAAAATTTCATCCATTCTGGCTGGAAGCCCTGAGTTTGCCATAGACTATACATAAATCCCTATTTATTCACCTGTTTTTTAAGTTGTAAGTTGCCCCATATATTTCTCTGCCAAGCTCCTCATGTTATCATCTGCATGGAAGGCAGGTACAACATGGTTCTTTTCATGTTGTGAGTAGCTGTACAATTGACTTTGTGCGGCTTGTGTAAGTAGATGAAAATTCAGTTCAAATGGGCTTTTTTAAAAAAGACCCTAACATTTGCAAACATCTTCATAAACAAGATGGGGAGAATACAAGTAACAGAATCTATCCCTTTTAGTCATTGCTCGGGTCTAAATTATTCATTTCTCCCTGTACCAACCATTTTTAAAAAGAACAGTTGTTAAGCTATCCTAGACCTAGTAAAATTCTAAATTTTAATGCTCAGATCTTTTCTGGAGATTAATTCAACTGTTT
The DNA here is from genome assembly GCF_016545835.1 of Crotalus tigris. Taxonomy (NCBI): domain Eukaryota; kingdom Metazoa; phylum Chordata; class Lepidosauria; order Squamata; family Viperidae; genus Crotalus; species Crotalus tigris. The sequence goes on from NW_024096736.1 coordinate 28,860, forward strand.
AGTACATTTTAAAAAAGAATATAGCTTATATTAATTATATTCATTTACATACCACATGCTCTAGACAAGCAAGTTAGTTCAAAATGGCATTTTAATTCTAAAGTTCCTCTCTCTACCTAATTTAGCTAATTACTTCAAAGCATAGAACTGTGCTTAATTGTCAAGGAATATTTCTCAAGTCATTTCAATTAACTTGAAATCAGGTTTTTGTTTGTTTCAGCTAAATGTTAAGAATGAAGATAAAGATTAATTTGGATAAGAAGTAGAAAAAAAATAAATGCTTAAATCTCTTCAAAATGTTCTGGTTTACTTGAATTACAAGTAACAAGAAATGCAGAACAAGGTATCCACCTTGGGAGTTAATCTGTAATCCTTTATTTCTTTTCTCTAGAGCAGTAGTTCTCAACCTTCCTAATGCCACGATCCCCAACCATGTGGTCGTAAGTCGAGGACTACCTGTATTTCCCTGCGGGCGGGACAGGAGGAGGCATGCACGCTCCGCCTCCTCTCCTGCAGCTGCAGCGCATGCTGGGCAGGGTGAGGGTGAATGTGGGCTGTCGCCCAGCAACCGCCTCGGCCTGGGAGTGCCGTGCATGCGTGGTGCCGCCCCCTGCGCCGGCCGAGGCATAGCTGGCAAGCGGCAGCGATGGCGCAGGCCGACCACTGGCTGGGCCACCAGCTGGCCCAGCCCAAGGGAGGTAAGCCACCCGCCGGGCCCCACGCATGCCAGCAACCCTCCCTGCGCCCGCTGCTGCTGCGCTAGCCTTATCTTGGCCACCGCACGTTCAGTGCAGTGGCAGGCAGGCCCAGGCGCTCCTGGGTGGCCATGGCATGCAGCAGTGAGGGTGCAGGCTGGCCACCAGCTGGGCCACCAGCTGGCCCAGCCCAAAGGAAGTTAAGCCACCCGCTGGGCCCCACGCACCCCAGCTACCCTCCCTGTGCCCGCCGCTGCCCCGCTAGCCTTACCTTGGCCACCGCATGTTTGTGCGAAAGCAGGCAGGCCCAGGCCCTCCCACCCCTGGCCCTTTTTTACTTACATTTAGTAGTTGCTCAGCAGGGAGGGATGGAAACGCCCAGAAAGCTCGCCTCAGCTGCAGACAACTTGCAGCAAGGTTTGCAGACTGGGACTTTTGATGGGCTCAGCAAGGCAGAGACAGCCTGGACAATTCCTATTGGCTTTTGAAAGCCAATAGAATTATACTCTATTCAAGAGAGTCTATTATATTGGCTTTCGAAAGCCAATAGAATCTATTGGCTTTCGAACGCCAATAGAATAGAGTCTCTTGAATAGAGTCTATTCTACTGGCTTTCAAAAGCCAATAGAATAAGAGGGAGTAGCACAGCTCGTGAAAAAGGGAAAAAAAATGCCGGACTGCATTGTATAAGAATTCTATGTGGAAAAACTCCAGGACTTTGGCGACCCCCGTGAAATGGTCGTTCGACCCCAAATGGGATTGCCACCCACAGGTTGAGAACCGCTGCTCTAGAGCAAGGTTCTCTCATTCCCAGATGTCAGTTATGAAAAACTGGGTGAAGTTCAAACTGACTTCCTAACAAAGCTGAGTGTCTAATACAGATCTAGGTTTGGAGCAGGATTTATAAAAATTAAAATAAAAATATAGCTAGAAGTGGTGAGACATTGGCTGAAGGCAAGGTGGCGCAGCAGTTAGAGTGCAGTACTGCAGGCCACTTTAGCTGACTGTGTTCAGTAGGTCAGCGGTTCAAATCTCACCGGCTCAAGGTTGACTCAGCCTTCCATCCTTCCGGGGTAGGTAAAATGAGGACCCAGATTGTTGGGGGCAATGTAAATATATATATACATTGCTTACTGGTGTACACCGCTTAGAGAGTGCCTGCACTTAAAGCGGTATATAAGTCTCATAAATAAATAAATTTTCAGCCCTTGTGCGACCAACCATAATATAGACAAAGTAATAGAAAGTGAAAAAGCTAAAGCGCTCTGAGATTTTAGAATTCAAACAGACAAGCAGTTGCCACATACTAAAATACCCCAGAGTTAACAATTGTCAACAAGAAAGACAAAAAAGTCTGGCTAGTGGACATGGCAGCACCTGGAGACAGCAGAGTAGAAGAGAAAGAACTGGAGAAAATCAGTAAATATAAAGACCTACAAATGGAAATAGAAAGACTGTGGTGAAAGAAAGCAAAGATAGTACCAATAGTAATAGGAGCCTTGGGTGCAAATCCCAAACATCTGGAATATCACTTCAACACCATTGGCAATGATACAGTCACCATCTGTTCAATTGTAAAAGGCAGCTTTACTTGGAACAGTTTACACTCTACAATGATACATTTAATACCATCAAACAACATCTGCCTATCCCACATGCTTGGGAAGGACTTGATAGACAGGTAAAACTGCTAAATCCAGTCTAAACTTCTGGTTTTGACCAACCATAATAATATACATTTATTATGGACACCCAGTATACTGATGATACTCAGCTTAACATCTCAACCCCCGGCTGGACTAGTGAAGCTTGCAAAGTATTGATCTAGTGTCTGGAAGCTGTTCAGAGCTGGATGGCGAGGATTAGACTTGAACTAAAACCTGGTAAGACCAAGTGACTGTGCCTGTTTGGCCCCCAAAACTGGGAAAGTTTTCGCTGTTGGTCCCATGTGGGACTGTACAATTAGGAGATCCTCTTACAGCAGGGGTAGGCAACCTCGGCTCTTTTATGACTCATGGACTTCAACTCCCAGAATTCCTGAGCCAGCATAGTTGCACACTTTCCTTTTATGCGTGGCTATTTACGTATGTCTGTATATCTGTATGAATGTACATACTGCCGATCTCACTACTGAGCAACTCTGGAAGGCTTACACCAGCATCTTTTTCTGTCAATGGTGATTGTAAAAGTATCTCTCTATAAGAAAAGTTTTCAGAATCTTTTCCAAGTCATCAGTGAAATACGTTTTAATAGGCTCTCACACACAAATCCCTGTGGGTAAGAATTTGTATCTCACTTAATATTTTATTAATTAGAATAAGTTATTCAGTATCTTTGCTGCTTTGATTTATAGATAAAAAAGGGGAAGGATAAAAAAAATCTAATAGCAACAATAGTAATAAATGCTTTTGCTTCTTTTTTCTTCTGCAACCTTTAGGATTATTCTGTTATTTCAATGACTAGTTGGATTATTTTACTGCTAGTTTATTGTATGAAATTGGCTTCCAGGACACAATTTCAAATGCTGGCAGTTGCTACCTGCAAAACACTGGAGTTTGAGATTACCAATGTGCAGATTTCCTGACATATGTATCAGTTTCCATCTTCAGCATCCGGGAGCTTGTTCTGCACCCCACTATCTGTGATGGTGGGTTGGGGATTGATGTAGAGCTTTTTATTTTTCTTCCATAAAGTTCTTAAACTTGTAAGCTTTGGATGCAATGCCAAGATTTTGAAAAATCCGATTAAAAGTTTTGCCTCATTATCTGATTACATTCTGATTTTATTTTTCTGTCAGTTTTACTGCTTTATTTATTTCTTTAATAGATTTGTGTGTCCGCCCAATTGACACACAACCCAGGGCAGCTAATAATCAATAAAATAAACACTACAATCAATCAATAAAATAAACAGCATAATTAAAAACAATTTAAAATGTTTTGACTTTGAATGTAGTGTATTTTTCTTTTTACGTTTCATTATGAACCACTTGGGAGCCTTTTTTATGAGATTGAAAAGCTGACTAATTAAAAAAAAGAATGTTTAAATAAGTGGTAGTTTGAGGGGGGGACACACACACAGGAAGCGTCTTATCCTGAATTGGCCTATTGCTGCACCTACTGTTGACATGAATTGGCAGAGGTTCCCTCAGGGCTTTTGCAGCCCTATTTTGAGAAGCTGGAGGTTGATTTTGGGACAGTCTTCATCCCAAGCAGCAGCTTGAATTGATCATTAATTTTTCAACACGCTGTGCTCAAATGCTACTCTGCTTCCTGGATGGGGAAAAAAAAAAAGGTTGGACTCTGTAACTCAGAGACCTATTACATTGGTTAACTGGGAGAAAATGAAAAGTGTGAAGGCAGCATCTCCAGATTAGAAAGGATTTCAGAGCCCCTTAAAATCACAAGGTGGTTACTGATATAAATGGGGAAGAAGGCTTCCGGGGATAATCTTCCACATGTGCTGTAATTTCTGTACAGTGGAAGAAAGCATTAAACCTCTTTTTCCTTTTACTTGATGAAGATGAACTTGTTTAGTCTTTACAAAGCTGCTGTTATCTCTTCATCCTTCCCTTCCTCCTTTTTTCCGATTTTCCTTGTTCTCATCAATACTTGATAAATATTGAAATTGCCCCAAAACTTACTTCTCTCTCTCTCTCTCTCTCTCTCTCTCTCTCTCTCTCTCTCTCTCTCTCTCTCTCTCTCATTGTTTTTCACCTCTTTAGTAACTATAGTCCTGCCACCTCTCATTATGTCAAACATTCATTACAATACATGAAGTGATCTCTCTCATTTTTTTTCTCTCTCTCCCTCCCTCTCTCTCTCACACATCTATTTGTCTTCTATCTATCTAATATTTCAATAAATACATTTGGTATTTCCCTACTATTAGGTGCTGCCTGTGACAGACAACAATAAGGGATTGATATACAAAACTTTTCCTGCATCCGAAATGAGGATATTTCCCTTTTTGGAAGCTAGATAACCATTTTGGCATGCAATGCATCCTAGAGACTGAGACTGAGACTGCATACTTTACCTATTTAGATTTATTTTTGTTTTTACTGTTGCCTGAAAAACAATTAATTATTTGATGGATGTTAGAAAATGTAGATGTGAACTTGAAGATCCAATATAGTTTTATTTATGTACTTAAAATATTTATATCTTGTCCCTTAATCAGAATGATTCATGATGTAGCTAACAACTATAACAATATAAAATAGCCACAATAAATCAGGGGAAAAAAGCAGCAACCAGTCACTTGGTGAAGGTCAAGGAGGCAGAGCCAGGGGAGTGGAGAGAGGAAGGGAAGCCTGAGGCAAGGCACTGCCTATGAAAAGTCCTCTTCCTCAAGCAGAGGCTTTGAACAATATTCTCAGGCAGGGCTGGCATGGTACCATGGTACCCAAAGGCACCATGGTATTTATGACGCCACCAGATGGTGCTAGGTGTTTCGTTTTCTTTAAATAGCTAAAGGTGTGTGAGAGAAATGTTGCAAAATCCCTATGTTCTTGCATGAGATTTCATAGATGTTGCGAGACAGATAGACAGACAGATCACACATCAACATGCAGCACATTAGATGTGAAAAGGAAGCAGTGTTTCAGATCACTTCCACAGAATAGCTGGGTCTTCTACTCATCTTTTACATCTTTAAAGCAGAGAAAAAGGTTTTAGATGGAAGAAGGAACTGGCTGTGTGCATTTTGCAATGTTGTACAAAATAGCACAATTATACCCATTGTTTTGAAAATATACTGTAATTTATCCGTTTGATAAAACTAGAAAGAGCTTCAGGAATCTTGACAACAGCTTTTTAAAATTGGAAACTTAAAAATTCATTATGTAGTGTTTCTAAAGTTCTGTCAAGGAATACTGACTGATAGTTTTACCACTGAATAGTCTAGCTGCCTTTGTACCTCATGTATATCTATACATATTTATATTAAAAAGCTCTTTATTTCAAATGAATGCTCAAGGAAACAGCAAGTCGTTCAGAAATGGTTGATAATCCAGGTCAGATATTTATAGTTTTAGATTTATTCAGCGTGGGCTGCAAAAATCCAGATAACCACTAGATGGCAGCAAAAATGTATTCTTTGCAGCATTTATCTTATGATCATCTGGCCAGGTTCTTTTTTGTCTTGGGAAGTTCATAATTATAAGCAGATATTTTTAGGGAGCTTTATAAAACCCCTCATCCTAAATAAATACACTGGAAAGGGGGAATATATGAAAAATCAAGGAATAATACATGCATACATAATGTCAACCACACACACAGCAAATCATGAAATCAACAGATTTCAGCCATTTTTTACATGGCTGAGGAAAAAGGCTTCCAGAATGCATGCTTCTTTCCACCTGATCCTTCTCGGTGCTTCTTTTCCAATGCAGTATTTTATATATTTAAATCTGAGCAAGCTAGGCAAAAGAGACATGTCAGAAAAAACCAATTAGTCGTCCACTGTTTTTTTCTTTATGAAACAGCAGTAAGCAATGAATCAGAATTTTGATCACAACTCAAATGGTGATTCTAATTGCCCTTACCATTTTCTCTACAAGTATGGAATCATTCTCTTTTTCTTTTTGCCTCCTTGTCCTATCTTTCTAATCTTCCATCTGCTGGAGGCAAGATATTTTCTGAGAACTAAATATTGTATCTCTCTACAGGCAGCTTCACAACCCTGGATGAGGGTTATGTGCTCAGTTCAGGGCCGTGTTTTAGTGTAATTTGAATGAATCCTGAGTGGCAGGCTGGCGCTCGCCTGAGGGTGGGGACATCTGCCTTATAACATTATGAGAAAGAATGAAAGGTAGCAGCTCACTCCATTATCAACCTTCTGGAAAGGGACTTGAGACATCTGATTTCTGCCTTGTTAGCCAGTATGCATTTGAAGGCCACTGGCTAGCAAATGTAGTTGTGTGGAAAGTCCATATTTATGTATTGATATCAAATCATTCAGCCATTTGTCTCAAATATATGACACTGGGCAGCTCACAGCAATTAAAAACAATGTAAAAACTACGGCCCCCAAAGTATAAAAACAATATTAAACATGTAAAAAGAGGCAATAATGCAACCATAGCCAAGATTTTAATTTCACAATAATCAACACAGCCCCTGTACTGGCTCTAACACAGGTCCCCATGCTTAAGGGCAAAACCAAGCTTTAAGGCCTTGCTGAAAACAGACGGGTTGGGGCTAATTTGATCTAAAGCTATTAAAATGAAATATAACCTGCTTGGTAGATGGGGGGGTTGGCCAAAAGCTCTGTATAAAGTGTCCATCACTTTCTGCAGGAAAGAGGAGAGGTGGGAACATGGATTAGGACCATGGCACATTACATTTTAAATACATCTTTGCACATTTGAGTGAATGCTTATTTAAGCAGCAGTTTCCCGCTCTTGTAGGAAGAACCTGTAGGATCAGGTTTAGGCAGGAATGTGGCTCCCCCCCATATGATGGTATATACATAATTCACATTGATCAAAACTGTGAATTGTCTTAGAAGGAGAGATCCTCTTGGAGCCAAGAACAACTCCTCTCCTGGATGAAAGAGAGACAGAGCAGGGACAGAAGGTGGTGAGACTGTGGTTTCTCAGGAAAAGCCTCTACACAGCTGCCTCATTACCCTGACATGGACTGGGAGTCACAAGCAAGTTAAGAGTAAGAATTAGGTTCATACTGATACTAATTGTAAATGCTTAGGAGCATCCTTATTTTCTTTACAGCTTTATTTATTTATTAAATTTATATGTTGCCCATCTCACCAATAAAACGACTCTGGATGATTTACAAAATGGTAAAAAATAAATATAAAACAGTTAACATTAATAAATCTTAAATTATGTAATATTTTAAGTTTAATATTGTTTTAAGTTTCAATCGGATAGCCAAAGCATGTTTATGAATTTTTGTTGGCATCTTAGAGACATAGACCTGACTTCTATGTACTGAAACTGGATGGCCCATGACTCTGTATAAGGTATTAATTTTCCTTGTTTACATGGAGAATTAGTGTTAATTTCAACAAAGAACAGCAAATCACTAAGCTAAGGGATGCAGTGCTATGACACCCGCGCTTAGGAATTAAATTGATTTGATAGACCACCAACTGTTCTGTGAGAAGAATTCTAAATATTTATTGCACTTTTATTCACAATTCTTTGTACTGATATGTAGCTGATTCAGACGACTGTTATTGTGAAAGGCAGGGTATAACTAATAGTAATTAATGAATTATACATAAAATAACAATCAACAGGATTCAAAGGATAAGATGTGTACCCATCAACATTTCATTGGTTTTTAGTTCCAGTTATCTTAGACTTGAAGTCTATTTGTACAAGGCATAGAAATGTATCTTTAATTCATTCTATGATTTTTGTAAGGCAATACCAAAGTGCTAGATGTTGTTGCATTACAAGTTCCATCATTTCTGAAGCATTGGCCAAACTGTTGGATGCTAATGAAAGTTAGAGTTCAGGAATACCTAAAGATCCCTCAGCTCCTATCATGTTCTAGTACTGGCAAATGTATTTATAAACTGAAGATAAAGCTGTTCAAGAGTGAACTCAGTTATATTTTTTTACTTTCCTGTAAGAATGTGTCAGATATTAGAATAAAAGATTTCTATATTGGTATCATTCTTTATTAACTTTTATCTTTCATTTGAAAACAAGAAATACACCACATTGCTGCCCACATTGTGCTATTGATTTCTAAAATTTATCCAATGGTACCTCATAATTCTGTAATAGCTGTACTGTTTAGCCATAATATTCAAGAGGAGAAGAAGAAAATTAACATTTAAGATTTCATTTTAAAACAGTTTCTGATGGTAGAGATCCAGGTCGCTTTTCTTGCATATACTATCAATTATTCCTTAGTAGTATTGTTTTGCAAGTACTCTGATTCAAAGCTTTTGAAGGTATTTTCTTAGAAAATATGGAACCTTTCCAGTGGACAAAATGCTGGCCCTTTCTTTACCAATTCCACTGCTTCCTTCTAACTTTACTAGATCTCACTGGAGGCAGAAAAAGCTTTTCATCCTGTCCTGAATCAAGATTCAAACTTGTCTTAAGGAGTGCTCTTTCTTTTGAGAAAGAAGAAGTGTTTAGCTATCTCTGCTTTCCGGCCTGATTTTTGGTGGGAATGGTATTGGAGAGGCTATTGGTGAGATGGTGAAAAATTCAAATGTAAAAGTATATACACCCAGCTTAGAGTGGCTGTTTCCAATTCACATTGTAGCTTTTGAACAAAAAAGTACACTGATACATGATATCCGCTGTTTACATATTGCTGAAAAATCCTTTCACGCTTATGATGTTTTCCTATAGCAAGCATAATGTGTAGTGCTATCTCAGGAATCTGGGTCAGTCAGAATTGAAGTTCGGGTGATTCAATTCCTAGGGCAGAAGTCAGCAGAAGCTCCAGCCTACTTTCAAACCAGGTTTTGTGCATCAAAGAAGTGTCTTGGTTCTGCCAGGAAATCAGCCCAGAGCCAGCCAGAGCCAGCTGTACATTGTGATATCTGTTATGCACTACAGAAATAGAGTATTGGAAGCTTGACTCATGTTTGCCAAGTTAGGCATGTTTTAAAAGACTTTACCTGAATGTTCAGCCAGCTCCTGATACACAATATGGTGAAAAGAATCCTACATGCAGAGCAAGCTGTTCTCTGTTGAGGTGAACACCTAGGGATTGAGGATAGGGGCAAATTTTCTCTTTATCAGAGAAATTACTGTGCATTAAATGTTTGTGTAAGGAACTACAATTTGGGATGGGTTGTTGGTGATCTCAAATGTGGAAAATTAGCAGAATCTTGAGTTTGTCTTTCTGCCCATAAAAATGTATGTTTCTTTAGCACCAATCTATTACACTTCTGACACACCAATCCCATATTTTTGCAGCGTGGGCATTCTTTCTATGATTTCCTCACTTCCCATTTTCAGATTTTGGGGTTCCCACAGAATTATGAGGTTCAGCTATTAGCAGTTTACTAGTAAAAGCACTGCTGATTGTCACTATTATTGAAAGTATCACATTACAAAGAACTGAGGTGTCAGGAAAAGGTATGCGAAGGGCCGCTGCTTCTCTGGGAGTTTTTGATTACCTGATACTTGATGCTTGACTCCAAGATTAATTTGGGAACAAAGTATCAGTGAGACAGAGAACAGAAAGTGCAGGCATTGGCATCAGTAATTCTTCATTTCAGTTTTGTTTGCTAGGATTCAACCTGCTACTATGGATAAACAAATCAAGGTACTTGGCATTGTATAAAATATTGTTAGTTTCGTTATTGTTAAATTATAAATAAGCAAGCCAAATTCCTTAGGGTATTAGTTCTGATCTTTTATGGAAAGTACTTATTTAATAAGTGATATATTTCAGAGGTTTTTTTTTAAAGAGTTTCTCTTCCTTCTGTGACAGATTTTGCTTGCTGCTTATAAATGCTGATAAAAATATACTATCATAATGCTGTATCTAGAAATATTAAATTGTTCTTTTGAAAGGTTATTTTCTCACATAGATGCCCATATAAGACCAAACATATGTCAACACTTTCTTTAAACCATTGTTCAACTTCAGCTGGAAGAAATGTTGAAAACATATAGACACAATTTGTTAGGCAATTCTGCCATTGTGTCAGAATTTCAAGGTTTTCCTTTTCACTGTTTCCCTGAGTTTATCTTTCTCTACTTGTAATTGTTGTAGGCTAATTTTTGGCACTTATAAGAAATTCTGATTGTCAAAATCCTTCGATTAGAGCTAGTAACAGAAGCGTTGCCTTTATTTTCTATTGAATCGAAATGGTTATTACTTGTTTGCAGAAAATAAGTTATATATAGATCATATGCTATTTTCTCCTTTCAAAGAAAATGAACAGAATGCCAAATGGTTTCAGTACACATACTGCTCCAGGGTTTGGAATCTGACTGCATTGCTTCTGGCTTTCACTTGCAAACAAGCAACTTTGTCTGGAAAGACAAAGTGTACATTCTTAAGTAAAATAACAAAATACAATTCATGGAGCCTTTTTTAGGTTGCCCGCAAAATTTAGCTGTGCACATGACTAATTTGTAAAACAACTTCTTGGAAATCACTGGAGGCATGTGTGTGTATATACATATACATATACACATATACTCAATGATTGTCATCCTTTTTTTTTTTGCTGCCACTATTGCCAATAAAATTAATTAAGTCTTAGACCAGTTCTTCCAACTTGATTGTGCCCAAATGTGTAGGACCTCAACATTCATAACCCCCAATTGTTTGTATCTATCAGCTTGTACAAGTCTGCTTGCCTCTCTTGAGAGCTTTGTTAAAAACATTTAACAATAGAATTAAGTCTGCGTGACATTAAACATTTTGATAGTTTATAATGTTCTGCAAAAAAAATTGTTCCATTATTAGTTGGCATAGTTGACAGTAAATAACAGTTAACCACATGGATTTTTTTTTTCTTTTTGGATGACTGGAAATTCACATGTACCTCTCCCTCACTACTCTGTAATAAAAATATCAAAATACTAAATTTAGGGGCAAGAGAGAGAGAATCTATTAGCATGAAGAGTGTCAGAGTTCACTGGATATTGCCCCCAAACCTGGATTCACACCTCAGATGTCAGAAAGTTGCCAATTGCCTATCCAATGGAGGCAAAAATAACTACTGAGGACCCGAAGAGGCAAAAGTCAAATTCTATAATCAAGAAGATATTGTGACATTTTTGAAAGTTGATTCCTGCAGGCAATTCCAAATTGATTATTCTACTAGTATAAGTTACATGTGGAATATCAATTTGAAACATGGCATATTATTAATATAATTGTTTGGTATGTTATTAAGGAATCAGGTTTTCTATGTGCAAACACCTTGCAATATTCTGTCCAACTAATGCATGAATTACAATTGTATCAGTGGTAAAGGAGATCAAGTTTTTTCTCTATTGCCTTCAACTAGGCAGTATAATGGCAGAAACGCAATCTGATCATTACTTGTGCCAAGCCTGTTCAAAATGCTATAGGGGAAAAAAAAAAGCTGTGCTTTAATTTTCATTTCATTGCAGAGGAAACTGTTTTATTCTGGTAGGGATTGAAAAGCAGCACTAAAAGATTATTGTGGGAAGGATGCAGGAATAGCAAACAAGCAATGATTAGAGATCTTAGCTGCATGTTTCCAGCTCAAAATATAACATTAGGGATTAAATCTTATACCAAGATAAGTAATTAGTAGGTTTAAAATCAGCATAAATGAAAATTCTTCAGCCCCACACAAGTTCTTTTCCAAAATCATAAAGAATATTAATAATTTATTTGAATTTCTTTAGAACTATTGTATAATTGTCAATATACTGAAACTTTGCATACCGTAGTTAAAAACATACCACTTGTGGAAATAGTAGCTTCTTCAAAAGTTGGGATTTCTTCAAGATGCATGAATCATCAGGGGGAAGGAGATGTAGAGGAATCCAGTAGAAATGGCAGCCCCACGTAATTCTACTGATCAGTTCCTGACCCTAAAGCCCAAGGCATTTAATGCATTTATTTATCTGTTAGATTTATATCTTGATTTATATCTTATCTTTTCCCTCAGGAACTCAAGGCAGCATACAGTGCTCCTTCCTCCCAGTTTTCCTAATAACACCAATCCTGTGAGGTCAGTTGGGCTGAGTGACTTGCTCAAAGTTACTAAGTGACCTGGAGTCTCCCCAGAAGGAGCCCAACTTTAACCACTAGACCACACTGGTTCTCCTCTCCTCTTTGGGTTGGTGACTTGCAGGCTAGGATCTGACCCTGTTAATCTTTCATAGACCTGCCTATTCCCCCAGGAATTTTGGGCCACGAGGTTAGTTGAGCAATTCTGGTGAAGTATTTTTTTGTTTTGGGGGATGTTGTTTTAATCAACACAGCATGCATGATATGTTGTGGTGCCCAGAATCACTGCTAGGACATGGGCAGATCTAGAATTCATAAATATATCTTGTGGGGAGTGACTAGTAGAAGAAAAGGATTCTTCTTTTCTCCCCAGCCTTTTGGACAAATAATAACCAACCCAGGCAAGAATTGTTGGCACTAGGGTGAAAGATATAAAAAGAAGGTTGTAAAGTAGTAATAGATTTACTTTCCTAATACATTGATGCCCATAAAGATGCACTCCTTTTAAAACAAAATAATGCTATGTTAAAGTTATATTTTCTGAGTTAAGCAAGACATAGGGGGAAATACGGGAGCTCAGTTGTTCGATAACCATGTATGTGTGAATGGAGTAAAAGTAAGGGGACAAGAAATAATAATTTTCTCCACCACCATAGTTTTAGAAGCATTGTGAAATGGCCCTACATTTGATTAATGACATGAATGGGTGATGTTCTGACAAAAAAAGGAACCCAGTACTTTTTATTGTTGTTGTTGTTGCACAGAAAAGTTATACGAAAGAACACAGAACTTTTGAGATACAAACTAAATGATACTGATTTCAATGTCTATCTATCTATCTATCTATCTATCTATCTATCTATCTATCTATCTATCTATCTATCTATCTATCATGCAAGGGATTCTATTGGCACAGTAGACTCTTCCTTAGGAATATTAATGGTTTGCACTCAATTTTGTTCATTTATTTGTTGTTGGCCAAACTGCATCTTAGATAGTTGTATTAGAAAGTGGTCCTGATGTTGTAAACACTAGTTTGAGACTGTCCTCCTTATATTTTGAAATCATGTTAAGAAAATATAAGTGTTAATACCATTATAAAGGTAGTCTATATTGTGTAATAACTATAAACTGTTGTTCTTTTATGAATATCTGGGGTCAGATCCAGGAACAGTGATCTTGGATCATTTGTGATTACTGGTTTACATTTTGTGGTTAAGCTTGTGGGTATTTCACATGCTTTTGTTTTTATTCATGGTGCACAAATCTATTTTAACAGAGAATGATTCTCAAATTATTAAACATAACATTTCTATTCTGGAACAATCATTTGATTTCCAGACTTTATTTTTGTAAAGGAACAGGATCATTTATTAGTGATGAGTGAACTCCCTCTAGCAAAAAAATAAATAAATAAAATCTTACTGATTTTCTTTTCTTTTCCTTTTGATGAAAAAAAACAACCTTTTTCTTTTAAACGTGCTGAAGCATTTCCTCAATCGCTTCACATCTAATCACAAGAAATGCATGCAGAACAGGCAATGTGTCTGATAGCACATCTGCACACTCTGTGGCTATTTTCACCTTCCTAAGAAAAGATACCTTATCTTTGAGAAGAATGAGATGAGTAAGCAACAATTGCTACAGGCAGAAGCTCTTTTCTGGCTCTCTTAAGTAAAGATCACCCTCATGAACATTCCTGCATGATTTTTCCCCAACGCAGTTAGGAATGCTAGGAGAGACAACATTCTCCTGCCTTGAGCATTGCTTTTAGTGGCTACACTGCCCTCGCTTCTCAAAGGTGCTTATTTGAGAAAAAATTCTGATGTAATTGGCAGGAATGGGGGGGGGGAGTGATGAATCCCATTTTACATTGGATCTGTTTAGGAAGGGATTGAATTTGACTTAAAGCTTCCAACCTGGGGAAATAGGTATTCTGGAAACCTTCAACTGTGAATTTGTTTCCCTTTCTACAGTTTATCTCTTAGAAAGAGATGGCAAAAAGGTACATTTAGAGATGAGAGCCTCAGAATCTTCTCACTTTTTTTTTTAAAAAAAGAAATCAAACAAAACCTGGTAACAATTCTCTTGCCAGTTTATTTGACTAATTCTTTCATTGCTTGTCAAAGAGCATATTTTTGTTTTGTAGTAACAAACAAACTCCTTCCTCTTCCATGTGACTAGCAAAGCTGCAGTGGTGGTGAGTACACACACTCTTGCTAACTGTTATGATGTTTGCTGTCAAATTCATTTATTTATGCAACTGCTGTGGAAGGGCCCCAGGCGGATAAGCAGCCATGCAAGATTTCAGAGTCCTGGTGTGGGGTCATGAAAGGGAAAGAAAGGAAGAGATGGGGGGTTGGGGGGGAAAGACCACTAGTTATGAGAAAGGAACTGACACAGGAAATAGTCACATATGGCACAGATTTATTGTGTCCAGGACTTCCCATTCAAATCCCATTATAGATACAGCTTAAAAGGCTGGGAGCAGCTTGGAGCACAACCCGCATTTGTTTTTAGATCTGGCATCCAATGAAATCAAAGCTCCATCCTCAAAACAGAAGTGATGTGTTTATCATGCCATGGCGAAGAAGCCAGGGCTTGGTAGTGCATTTGGAAAGAATGCAGTTTTGCATTCTGTTGTGGAAAGTAACCAATCAGAACAGATCAAAGGGCTGGAGGCAACTCTGTGTGTCTTTGGGTATGTCAAAATAAACTGGAGAGCTTTAGGTTAAATTAAAGCAGAAATAATTGAAGAGGATAATATAGAACACTAAAACTCTATGACACAGAAAAGATAAAGACTTTGGGTATTTTCAGCTCAAGATGTGGAAAAAAGTTGATTATGAGGAAACAGTGAAGGACTAATTGCATTGGAAGATGCTTTAATCAGGCTGTAGATTTATCGAAATGCATTCCTACCAAAAACCTTTCTTTGACTTATTAAAAGACAGAGAGGGAATGATTTTTGAATTACTGTATCTCCACTTGTCAGGTACGAACAACCAGAACCGACAATGAAGAGTTCAATTAGCTACTTTATTGCTCATGCCTATTTCGCAGGAATCTTCCCAGACTGACAATCTGCACCTGGGCCAGACTAGATAAGGTTGGACCCTGCTTTCCTGTGCCAACTAAAGATTCCAGACTAATTCCCCACTTGACTCCTCCCCCTGGCTTGACCAGTCTCCCCTCTGACATTGCCTTTTCATACTAAATGGCCATGCACTGTCTTTTCTCCCCCCACTAATGCACTTACGTTGCATTCATTTAACATTTACAGCTACAGTTTTACAATAACCTTGCCACATTATTTGCCTCATAAACATTTAAGTTTCTAGGCTTCTTGGTGTCTGAATACTAGTGCTGCTCCACAGAGCACCAGCAGTTACAAGAATGTGAGATTGGCTATGATGCTAGAGTCAGTGGAGAACTTAAATCCAACCTTCTTGGCTTTCCAATCAATAAAATTAAAACTGCTGCAGAGTGTCCCTTTTTCAATGATTCTTCCTTTTATCAAGGCAAATACCTATCTTTCAAAAGAAAAAATGATGAAAACATTATATTTCAGTTTCAAAACAAGAGCAGCCAACCAACATATATTAAGGACTACGTGGCTTTTATATATTGTTTTTTCAGATGTTAATTGAAAAAATTGTATGTTTTACAATTAGCTGCTTTGACTATTCACTAGGCATGGATGGAGCATGGATGGGGTTTTACAAATCGAATTAATACACATTTATTAATGTAATTGGTGTAATTACGTTATTTCAGACTACAGGTGATGTCTTCTGCAGTAAGGGGACTCCTACTTAATTTAAAATATGTTAAACCATCTCTGTTGTGTTTGGGGAACTCTCTTCTCATTCTTCTTAATGGGTTATGGAGTTTCTAATGCCAAAAAAGCACTTGACAGAAGTTGGATGAAATTGTAGATAACTCTGCAGATGGATTCTTGCTCCAGCTCACAATTCTTAGGAGAACTTTGTTTTTCTGAATATTCATTATTCTGACTCAAGTGTCTGTATATCGATTTGGTTTTCTTGTTATCAGCCATTCACCCAGTATTTAAGTACTTAATCCCAAAGCAATCAAACTATTTTATGCAATAACATAAAAACACAAGCCTACAACCATGAGAAACAAATGAATAAAATATAAAAACAAGAATAAGGATAACAAATCAAAATAAGAAATAAGAGGGAAGGGGGAAAATTAAAATAATGTCATTATAAACTTTTTAAAAAGCTCTCTGAAATAATTCAGTTTTTAACATGTTTCTAAAAAATGGAGATAGAGAGAGAGCTATTCAAATCTCCATTAGGAAGTTGTTCCAAAGTAGTGTCAGATGCCACAAAAAAGGTTCAGTCTCTTAAACATCTCAGAAATGTAGGACCATAAATAGTTTTGAAAATAATGATATTACTTTATTCCACTTTGGTCAGACCCCATCTCAAGAGTCCTGGATATCACATTTCACGAAGGATTTAAAGAAACTGGAACTGTCTCTGAAAAGAGTAATAAGAATGAGAATTTGAAAACTTGAGTAAATGTCAATCTTCAATTCCGATTCAAAGTGGAGTATCCTCTTGGGTTGTTTTTTTGAATTACTAAATATGTTCTTCACACAATGGTAGAATCAAGAAACACCTATTAATTTTTTGTTGTGGCAGAGTTTGATAAAATATGCAGGTATAAAAGATATAGGCCAATGACAGTTTCAGAAACTGAAGTTTTATGGATCCTAAGCAGTTCTTGAATTCAGAAATTAGATGTAACACATCACAAAGGATACAGATGCATATATGCTGTATTGCAGACAGTGTGTGTAAATAGTGTCATAAAATATACATCAATCACTGGCAAACATAGTCAATCAAATGCTTGCAAATGCACATGATCTATAACATTAAAATGTTAAATGCTCCTGAGCCATAAGAAAAGAAAGAAGGGGGGAAATGGGGACTCTAATAGATAATACTATAGGTAAGATCCAAAGAATCCTTTGGAATCTATAAAGGATTTCTTTGGAATCCGATAGCATGTCAAACTGCCAGGCCGGATGTGTCACACCGAAACTGTGCCCACCTCATTGCCAGCAATGGGGAAAAGTTGTGATACGTCGTGCAACATCACATGACATTGCAAGTTTCACATGCCTGTTCTATAGCTAGACTACATTATGATGAAATGGGCTGATAGATTTTAAGATCAAGAATGAGATATGGAATAAATTTCTAGTATTACTTCCTATCCAGAAAAGATTGTGATGTAAAAACTTTGTTAAAGACCCTTATTGGAAGCTATCAAAATTACTCACAAAATCCCACCTAATCTCATTTCCCTTTCTTTTATCATTTTCCATTATTGGCAATACTGGGAGAAGTTTAAATAAATAAAAGATGCCATGTGGATTTGAGAAGGGATTGAAACTTCAAGCCCAACCCACTTCTACCTGGACCAAAGGTTCCCTCATTCAGATAAACTTTAAATATCAGTAATTCTTACTTTAATCCTCCCAACTTTAACCCTTTCTTTCTTTGAAGCAACATCTTTCTCTGCACAATGACCTGGATTGTATGAATGGTGATATCATTAGTTCAGGGAATCTTAGCAAGAAGTACAACATAGAAATAAAATATGAACTGCTGAATTAAGGATGAACCCAATTTGGTTCAGTGTATGTAGTTGTGAGACTTTGAATAGAGATTCATGTGGTTAGAAAATTTATTTGGATTTATGGGACAAATATTTACCAGAATTCCTTGCTTTCTAATAATGAAAGGTCTTGCTTAACTCTGGACAAATATCCTTAGAATGTATTAAAATCCAGAGATACTTCTGTTCAGACCTAAAGCAAAGTGATGTCATTCCTGGTGACTTCATGGATATGTCTATGTAGTTATCTTACTAATAATGTGAAAATGAATTGCAATTGCTTTCTTTCTGTCTGGATGTAGGTCTTTATATATTAGGAAGATTTCTGCAACTTGGTCAGATTCTGAAATAGATTCTGAAAAATACTGCTGAAAATGAATTTTTCACATGAAATTTATTGCTTGATAAATCATATTTTGTTGTCTCTCTTGTTTGAGAGAAAGTTAATTCTTTCTACAAAATATTTAGTCATTTTTATAGTCTTTCATATTGATACACCAACTGCAGTATTTTCATATCTTAAATATCATATTCAAAATGTAATTATTCCCATTATCAGTTTGCATTGTACTTGTTTTCAAAAAGCCCTTAAAAGTATGAGTCATACTGCATTCATGTAATGTTTCTAAGCCAATTTCTTCCACATTGAGAAGGTAGAGTTGGGTTTTATCTATGTAGAACTTAACAATAAAAATAAAGTCACATTTCCATTCACTTGCACAAACTTGTTGCTGAATCCCAAATTCACTTAGCATTCATGTATTGGACAGCCTATTGAAACAAACTCTAAGCACAGATAAATGATTAATTTTACCTTTTTCATTACATTTCAAGAAACAATGATTGACAGATTCAGCCTGTGGGAAATTATTGCCATTTCACAGATGTTAAATTGAGATACAGAGAAATTGAGATTTGAATTAGGTTTTACATGCAAATGAAGAATATAGGAGAAATTTATTTGCATGAACAATTGTGTGAATTGAAAACAAAGTATCTTATGACTTGAACTGGCACATAGTTTCTGGATTCCACTACCATTCAAACTCAAACTGTTTTCCAAGCTACAGATCCACAGCAAGATCTTATTGTAATGTTTATGGACAGCAGGAAAATAAACATACAATTCTTTATATGGTTTACTATATCTGATGGCTTGCCCAGGGCAACCAAACTACAAGTGCACCTAGTGCCCCATCAATTATGTCACTACTTTTATTTTTATTTTGTACCTGAATTTATATTTGCATTAGAAATATGTGACTAGCAAATCTGGCCAGGTGGAAGTAATGCTGTATGACATTTATTTTATGTTGATAAAATACCTTTTAGAGAAACTTGATGATATCTCTTTGTTTTAGTCAAAAACGGTTGTGTTGTTTTTCACAAGTATGTATTGTGAAATCTATCAAAAACTACAATAAGGAAGAAATTAGTTGCAGGAAATGTTTGTGCCAACCTGAAGGAGAATTCATTAATGTTAATGTATTTCATTCAGTTTTAAAGATAGAACTTTAAATAGGTGACAGAAGTGACTGCATGACAGCAAAGGTCTCCATGCCTTTAAGTATCACATCTATTTTTAAGGAACATTTTAAAAACATTTTCCTTCTTTTCTAAATAAAGGACATGAGTTGTGTGGGGTGCTTTTTTCTTAAGTAGAGGACCCCCATGGCATATTTTTCTTTTCAAATGTGAAATGAGCTGGAAAATCCTCATTTCATGACAGGAAGGACAAATATTGATACAAAGTTAATATTTGTCAGAAACCCTGCAAGCAACTGGAGTATTAGAGGGAAAAAAGTAAATTAAATAAAATAACAAATTTGATGTGAAGATGTGTTTTTTTTAAAAAAATTGCAAAGATGAGAGTGCAGTATCTTAAAAGAAAAAAAAGAAAAAGAAATGAAGTGAGCAGACTTATTGTTGCTTGTCTCTTCTGTCACCCAGTATGTACAAATGTCCTGCCATGAAGTTCAGGGTTTTGTGAGTGAATAAATAAAAATACATGCTATTTTTTTAAAAAAAATCAATAAATCATATACATATATAAGTCTTCTGTCACATGTATTCACGTAGATTTAAAAATATTCACTTTTTTGATCTTATGCATTCACTTAGGATTTAAAATATCTCCCATCTCTTTGATCCCGGGTGTTCACCTTCATTTTGTTTTTTTTCAACATTTCATGGCACACATGTACACCAGTGGGTATGTGAATGTCAGTTTACCTTCCCTCCCCCCACCCTTTTTTCACATAGAAACATAACCAGTTTGATTTAATTTTAATCATTTAGAAAAAAGTTTCTGGAATTTATCAGTGTGGTTCTTCATCCCCAATGTAAATAACTTGTGTCACCTCAATCCTCAGTGGTCAATCAGTATTTATTAAGGCCTGTCCACTCTGGCCTTTTTCTCCAAGGAGAGCCGCAGGCAAATTAGATGCTGCCCCTGACACCCTGTGTCACTTATCTATTTGTGTTGATGATGAGAGTCAGCTGTGCACAGGCCTCCCTTTCCTCTTCCCTTCTAAGCCCCGCTTACGAGCACCCCTGCTTGGATTTTCATGAGGAAATAATCAGATTAGGCCTTCAGCGATGAGTTCATATGGAGTTCTCTTTTCTCCGATGTGCTACTAACTGAATAAATGTGTTTTGTGGCAAATTGTAAATGACATTATGATTACCAAGGCCAGCATGGGTTTCATTTGAAAAGTGATCAAAATTGCTGGTCACAAAAATTGTGACTGGCAGATAAGGCTGTTTAGAAGGAGGAGGGACTGGGGGCAATGCAAGAGAAAGGAACCTATCTGGATTCTAGAAACCTGCTCACAGAAGGAACAATGGAGATCCCAGCCATTTTAAAGAGAAGCTGGCTCAGAAGTGTGACATGCAAGAGACAGGTCACATGATTGGTGGTGGAGTATGGATGTGAGTGGTTGACTCAGTTGCTTTCTGGGATCAGGTAACAACAATTAACTTGAATAGTTCAAGAAGACTTCCAAGTTTTTTCAGTTCATTCCTGACAAGAACCCCTCAAACTAAAAGAGCCATCATTGGGGTGCTGGGGGGAGGGGAATGTAACACCGGCTAATTGATTTTCACAGGTCAGTCTTTTATAATTTGGTAAGTGCTGCCAGCTGTATTTTCTCTTTCTTGAGAGCTATTTTTTAATTTTATTTAGTTTTATAATGTGTACACCTGCATGGAGCACCATGCCTATGCAGAAATGTGGCAACATGTATTGCATAGGATCCAGATCAAATGGATTTAAAGTGACAGACAAAACACTTCTTTACATAAAAACGCCTCTTCCCCCCAATCCAGGATATGGTAGAATATGAAATTGCAAAGTTGGAGAATCAGATGTAAACATGACCTGGTCAAACTGGATGCTGTTGGGGCAACAACAGCAATTGATGCAGTCTTGCCCCAGCATATTTGCTTCCAGTCCCCCAGCCAGTGTTCTACCATCAACGACATCAAGAATGCTTTTATTTAAGCATATTTTGTAAGGCTTGACACATTTAATCTTCCTGCTCTATTTCCTCATCTCTTTCTCTATGGAGGAAGCAATGCAGAAATTACGCTCCTACAGAATCTGAAGTATTTTGGCCAGCAGCATTCTGGCCCTTTAGGTGTCGCATTGCTAGCTGGGTATAAATAAGGAAACCTGAAAAAGGGAATCAGTTCTGGGAACCTTGTTGCCTCATTGACCTAAGGTCATACTGGGGGCTCAAATGGTCTCTTCCACATCCAGATGAATGACCAGTGTATTGCAAAGAATGGTATAAAACTAACTCAATAATTTCAGCAGAAATCAATTGCCAAAGTGAGTAATGAATGTTGTGATCTTTAAATCCATATTTGCAAATACATTCCATATTTCAGATCTATTCAGTACACTTTCTCTGACTCAGTGAATATATAATCAATTTTCTTTCATACATATCTGAGTGATTTTCTGAAGAGCAAAAAAATGGATCTTTATGCCCTTCACCTGGCATAAAGCATTTCTCAAATGTTGCTAATTAGCATTTCTTGGTTCTATTTCAATCAGAAATTTGTGAAACACTATCATGGAATATATTTTTTGCATTTACTGTGGCTATTTTTTTTTTATGTAGGGGAACAATAACAGCCTTCTTTCAATCATTATATCTAATCTTATCATAAATGTTAAACAAGTTGCATGGCTAAGCAAATCACATTTATAAGTTAACATTTTTCCAGTTTTTATTTTTTTCTATGACTTTCTTTCAGCTTTTTAAAGTATATTTTTCTTATCCTCATTTTTTGGCAATAATAGTGCAGCTTTCCTTACTTCCCATTTCTCTGTTTGGGTAGGGAAAGATCTCTGAAACAATGACCCAACAGGTCACAGGTTGTTCCACTGTTTTTCTTCCAATTCATCTCTGATTCTTCTATTTTCCTCATTCAATAGAATGAGGTATATAACCATCACCAATTTATAGATTACTATTTTCATATATACTCATAGCAACACAGCAACTTAGCTGGTACCAATTCGTATTTCATGAACTACAGTTTAGTCCTTTCATTTGTAATTAAGCTGACAACTTCACTGTCTTGTGTGTATTCAGCAATTCTTGATGTTGTAAACCACCTGGAATCACCTGTGGATGAGTTGGATGGCCATACAAATTTATTTAATAAATAATTTCTGTTTCTTTCATTTCCCTTATTAATGTATACTCTTTATCATTTCCTCAATTGACATTCCAAGTCACAGTCTGAAAATGTCAATAACTTTTTTTACAAATACACAGTTTATAATGGTCAGTTTATAAGGTTTTTCATCAGCTAGAATACAGTAAAATGAGATTGCCAGCACTGGTTGCATTTGGCCACACATAGCATTTCCCACTAGTGAAAGGACAGTGCCACTCAATTTTGGCATATTTGGAGCAGTGATGCTACGAGCCCAACCAGATTCCAATTTTATGTCATGCTATTTTATGCAAGGTACAACATCTAATCTACCTTTCAAATAGAGGCTGCTTGAAAGGCAACATGTTGACATCTTTATCTCATCAACTAGCAGATGTATGCAGCATATGGATGCACTCTTACGTAGCATGGTTTGAAGCAAAACATCTTAAAAACTATGCTTTATGAAGTACTTTATGTATTTAAAGTTATGTACTGAAATGGAAGAATGAAGATTCTAGAGGGAGGCCTAAAGTTAATTTCTTTCACAATAACAATCTCTAGCAAAGGTACTTCTGGGAAATGTAGTGTATTCTGCTGTGCATTTGTTTTTTCCTGAGAACCAATATGCTCTAAGCCACAATTTTCTGTTGAAACTGAAGCACACTAGCTCTTTGAAATGGTAGCTTTTAAATATTTTAGAACTATCCTTAAGAATGTCTTCTTCTTTTTCTCCCCTGGGATGAGGAAAATCAGTTTCTGCCTCTGCTCCAAACACTTTGTTCACCAAACCATAGTTTAGTTACTGCTCCAATCAGAATCTTTACTTATTTATTTTCATCATTAAATATAACATTCAGATCTGGATTAACCCCTGCAGGAATATCAGCTACCAATGCTGGGTGGTGGTGGTGGGTGGTGTTGGCTTAAGTTGCATAAATGAACAAATGTGATTTGCATTTTTCAGTTTATATTGATCAGAACATAGTTATGCTTCATGTGTCAACTCTAGAAAGGAACATGGCTGCATTCATTTTTCCTACTCATTTTTGATTGCCATATAGAATGGGGGGAGGGGGTTGCCCAGGTGCTTCACTAGTTAAAATAATCTTTTGTCCCGTGGGAACCAAAGTCATCAGCTGCTCCCGAGACTAGGCTGGGCATTGCGAAAAAAGCCCGCCAAGAAGATATATTGGGGAACGTAGTTGCTTGCATAGTTTTAGGGGTGGGATTTTTTAACTTTGTATTGGGGAATTGTTATGTGTGTCTCCAAAACAATTTTGAAATTGTTTGCATTTCTCTGAATTTTGGGAGTCTTAGGTTCAACCAAATTACAGCATTCTGTGAATACAGGTTCTTTTTTGCATATGAAAAATATGTATATTAGAATACAAGGTATATTTTAGGATAAAACACAAGTGTTATGGAAAGAAAATATAGTTTTGGTACCATTGTTTGTTTTAAAAATATTGATGGAGAAATAGGTGGAATAAATGTACATCAAATTGTCTCAGATTTGATGTTCTCCCAATGAATAAGATATATTTGGCAAAGTCATATAAATTTATTTTAGTCTGATCATATTGATAATCTAGCTGACTATATATATCACAAGTTAAAATAAATGTCAACTTTTTAAAAACAAACATGCCTTTATGCTATTTTTTTCATTAGAAATAGATAAATGAATATTTTTTTGTTTTTCCTTTTCCCACCAATGTCTAGAATTTCTAACACATTTCATAGAAACTGAAATTGTGTAGAATTGCTTTTCAAACACTGTTGAGAAAAATGTTTGGTTCTAGAAGACTAATGACTAAAATTATAAGAGTTGTTAAATCTGTGCTGATAATTCTTTTTAAAAACTATTATTTAACAGGTATTTACAGGGAAGAAGGAAAATGCATTCTCAAACCTTTATCCAATGTTTACTTCTGTAAGGAAACTGATCATGCAATGGTGATTTTGGAAAGTATGGACACTGATTTTGATCACAGGAACTTCTCTCCACCTTTATTGATAACTAGTACCTTTGTGGACCCTTTCAGTAAAGCCACAACACAGGGATCTTTCTGCTCCAAAGAACGTCCTGTGATATTTTACTCTATACTGCCATCAAATAGTCTTTCAAAGATTTGCTTTGCTGGACCAGTTCCTTGGTCATTAAGACTCTATTTTAATGGGGGTCATGACATTGCCAGAACACTTTTAGCTATCTTCTATGATGAACCAAGAAGTTTTCATGTTTTTGTGAAAGAGAACCCTATCCAACCAGTCTTGTCTTTTTCCAGCCTTTTTTGGAAAAATGCCGCAACAGGAACTAATTACTTCAATTTTCAAGAGAATCTTCTGTATGTTGCTGTTCACTGGGGTGAACCTATAGAAATACATACACATAGTTCTCTTCATATTGCTTTCACCATCTCAGAAAATATGGGAGAGAAAGCTCAGGCAATGCTTATTCAACAGTTGGCAAGTTTTTTACAAATTGGGCAGGATGAAATTAGAGCGGTCTCCAGTACTTCAGGAAATGAAGACACATTAAGGATTATTGCAGACAATAGCATGAAGAGGAAATATCAGTGCCCTCCAGAGAGTTTGTGCCTATTCACTCATCATAGCACCAGCCAACAAAACACCCAGGAGAGTTTGCATCCATCCCATGTAATGCATGGCTTGAGAGTGCTGATCCTTGAAATCAGTGATCCATTACACTTCTTAAAACATAAGCTTGCTTTCTCAAATTCAAGTGTCAGATTAAACAGTTTGGCCAGTACACTTATTGATGCCCAACAAACTGGGACACTTCAGCGTATTCTCAGATTGCCAGTTGATTCTCTGGTGGTGATGGTTTCCTCAGCTTCAGTTCCAACAACAGAAAATTCTAGGTAAGACTGCTGATCGTTAAATACAGATATTTTTTAATGTGTCAAAACTAATATTAAAAACAAGCATAGGATTGTTTCCTTTCTTAGATGTAAGGCCTCTGAATAGAAAAGGGGGTTATTTCTCAGTTACCATCCATAGTAACACTGTGTAGCAGCCCTCAAATAGCTTCAGAGGAGAATTCATTTGTGAATGTAAGAATATGTAAGACATTTTACATTATATTCTTGTGTTCCAAACTTTGTTAGTTTGGGTTTGTTGTTTTTGGTTATGTATTCATTTTAAGGTTCCATATTGTTACCCTTCCCCCCAAGAACCAAGAAAGAATGTGGAGTTACTTCTGAGCATTGTTCCTCACTTATAGACAGAACCTTGCCGAGTATTTGCATAAGTATAGATATACTCTGGAAATCACAAGGGAGGAGCTGTCTTAACCCTGTTTCTTCCTACCAAACTCTCCATACTTTGCTTTCTCTTTACCCTTTGGAATGCAACTCCTCCCTCTTGGGAATCCAGACTACATCCCACCACATCTACTTACACTTCAAATTAGTAGCTGGCACAATGGAATAATATTAAAATGTATTACCCCAAATACTGAATGAAAAGGGGCAGTAATATTTAATAAAAGCATTAAAACAAAATCAAAAGCCCAAGTAAATGTAAAGAAATTTTATTGGCAGCTCGGGCATTGTTCTGATGGAATGGGGTGGGGAGTTTCATAGATATTACTAGAAAGGCTGTTTCTGAGTTGTCACCTATTTTATTTCATTTATGTCAGATTATTTATTTATTTATTTATTTATATGCCACTTTTATTATTTTTACATTTTTAAATTCATTTTATTTGTCATTCAATCGATTGCTTGCCCACCTCTCTATAATAGACTGGATAGGATTTTATTAAGATAATATAGCTAGGAAGCATTATATTGATCACTCACTTCATCACCCATTCTGTAGAAGTTCCCTACATTCAGACCCACGAGGTCAACCATTATTATTGGTCAGCTGTGCACTAGTGATATTACTAAAGGCAGGTCCTGGGACAAAGTTTTTGACACAGTAGTCTGATGAAGTGCAGCAATGCTGCCCATTCTGGTGTTTGCTCAGAATTTCACACTTCAGTAATAGGTAGGTTAGAGGTTCTGTACTGTGGAGAGCAATCTAATTATGACAAAAGAGTTAAGACAAAACTCTCCTTATGCAATGATTCATAAGGAAGAAATTAATGTACATTGTAACTATGGTTGTGACATCTCTGTGGCAGCCATGATGGAGTTCAACTGAGAAATAGAGATGATGGTTGCAGCTTATTGCCTTCTTTGTCTCAGAGTCTTGAGCAAAAGTAGTTTTCTTAAAAGTCCCACAAATATCACCCTTACCTGAAGATAAAATGGCTGGAGCAACTAATTGCACAGCTAGTTATGTTATAGACAAACTCTGCTTAATCTTATTTGAACTGAATTGGGAATTATTGGATTATTTTTATGCACTACCCGATACTCCTTTATTTATAATGCTTTTTAATCTATTCAACAACCATATCTTTTCTGATTAGATTACAGAATGGCTAAAAACATTAAATGTTAAAGTAAGAGAGTTATATTGTGGGATAATAAAATGCAATTAATAAATAGTAGAAGAGGACTAGTTTGATGTAATGATGAAAGGCATTGGAGTAGAAGTTAGGAAACCATGATTTCTAGTCCGGCTTTAGTCA
Source organism: Crotalus tigris (assembly GCF_016545835.1). Taxonomy (NCBI): domain Eukaryota; kingdom Metazoa; phylum Chordata; class Lepidosauria; order Squamata; family Viperidae; genus Crotalus; species Crotalus tigris. Next base: position 56,162 of record NW_024096736.1, read on the forward strand.
TAAAAGTCACCTGAGTAACTTTGGGTCAATCACTTTCACTCATTCTTAGGAAAAATGTCATTTCTACAGTCACAAAATTGCATGATGCTGTTCCTCTGGTTACCAGGAATCAGAGTTGACTCTATGGACCATATTAAAATATAGTCATTTTGATCTAATGGTAGATGAAAGTCAGGTAGGTAACTTGGAGTGAATCATTCCCTCTCAGCCCAAGAAAGAGGCAATGACAACCATTTCTGAAAATCCTGCCCCTGACTCAAGGATTTAAAAACAACAAACCCTTACACAGCATTGGAATTTAAAAGGACTTTAAACTGATTTGAAAACTATAACAATGCATGTGAGAACGTCAATGTTTTCTTTGGTTACTGAGACAACTGTGGGCATGCTTCCCTGATAATGGCTCAGCCAAGAAAGCTCTGTTCCTTGTAGCTTTTTGTCCAACTTCAATCGGTTGAGAGATCAAAAAGAAGACCTCCAAAGAAGTCCATAGACTTGGGCAGAGGCAGCACTTTTCTTTGCAATATTATTCCCTAATAAGAATATGATTTTGGATATATTTGGCAGCAGTACTATTATTAATTTAAAAGGCCTTCTTTCTGGATTACACAACATATTCTGAGCCACAGGTATTTTTTTATTTGGAGCAGATTAACTGTGAACTCCTTTTAATTCCCTTGGGTCAAACATTCTTTTTCTAAATGGTGCCAGATTTTACGGGGAGAGTTTGTAAATGGAAATTAATTCTTCTTTAAAATTCATATATTTGTTTTTATACAATTTTGCTGCATTTCTTTATGCTTTATTCATTTAAAAATTACCATATTAATTTGTGGTTTATGTCTCTTTTAAATTTTGGAACCAGAAATGCTGATATACACTTATCTTAATAAAGCCATATCAGCCTGAATCTGCTTATTAATAGATATTTCCCCATTTCATAGCTATAAAATGATCAGTATCAGCCATTAATCTATTAAACTTAACAGGAACCCAGACTCCAAAAGAGATTTTTTTTCCTGAATTCTTCTTGTAGCTTTCCAAGACACCCTCACTTTCCTGAACTGGGATCAAAATTCAGGAAAGAAGCAATACAGAAAAGAAGCAGGTCTGCCAACATTTTTTTTTTAATTAACTAGGCCCTACTGGAAACTTCTCCTTGGGATCTGCTCATATTACATATGAAGTTCTAAGTTAAACTATCATGTTCAAAATCCTCTCTTTGTGTTGTTATCATTGCTATTGTATTTATGGGACATGGGCATAAATTTAAATCTTGTGGTAGATTTCTTTTAGATGCATTGAGGCAATTGAGATAATAAAATCATTTAACAATTTTTGCATACTTATTTTGTCATTGTAATTCCGTGTACCAAAGTAATTCTACAATGGTCCAGAGTGGGTGCAGACTATAAAAAAGCACACCTCAGGGAAACATAAAATAAAATTACAGCTGAAAGAGGAATATATTCTGATATGAGAACTTTTCAATCATCTTTGATTCACTAAACTAAAAATCTATATCAGAAGTCAACATGTGTTAACATCAACATACATTAGACCTATGAGAAGAGGACCTGCATCTCTATGTGCTAATTTAGAGAAATTAGTGGAGCAACATGAAATTAAGACACAGTGGAGGGCATCAGAGCCCACATGACATTTGTCATGGCCTGCTGCCTAGCACAGCTCTTTAAAGAAAGCAATAGCTAATTGGCCGAAAGCACAGCAGGTGAAGGGTTAAATACTTTAGCTGTTGGGCAGTTGAAATTTTTTATATCTTTGCTGGAGGACCTTGTTTCTGCAGGCCATAGTCACATTATCAGCTAGAAATTGGATAAGGACAGCACAATGACAAATCCAGGTTGCTTGCAATAAGGTGCTAATCCCTTTGCTTTAATATCGAAGCAGCATGTAATGATGTTTGGACATCACTCCAGTTTACTGACGACCCCACTGGGGCTTGCAATAGAAGCGTACAACCACCTAACAAGGCGTCAGCTGACTGCCGTCGTCAAAGCAACGGACATTGCAATCTAATCTTCCTTCCATCCCTTCCAGCTCCCAATAAGGCCCAGGTTATATAAGTGGCCCATCAATGCTTGGTAACTGGAATCAATTAATGCTAATTCGCACAATGCTATGATGTATTGTGATTACTTTCATTTCAGGGAAGGGGGAAAGAAATAGCTATAATTCACCTAAAATGAGGTTGTCCATGGTACTGAGGTATTAATTGGGTGTCCATATTAAATGGGAAAGGAGCAGAGCAGTGAAGGAAAAGTGGAAGGATGAGTGACTCTCTTGGCTGCTATTGACCTATCAGAAGAAGACAGTGCCCTTTTCCTTTGCTTTTATCTATTACAGTTTTCCCTATTGCGTGTCAAGTTGATGTATTATAAAAAATTCATTTGGTGACCTTTCACCCTCTTTGCAGATTAAACAATTTCGCCAAGATGGCATCATTAAGAGGGCCTTGCATTTAATGATGATTTCTCTAAAAGGCCACGGAGATTCGATTTTAAGCTAACAGATTTATTGCACTATTATAACATATCGTAAAAAATTCTACCACCTACGGTCTAGTTTTAGGTTGGGAAATTGTTAGGAGTTTATGCGGAGTTTAAAAGCAGTATTACCTTGGGATAGGCTGCAGCAGCCAATTGGCACATTCTATCCCATGGCAGAATCCTGTTTATGTTTAATAAGTTATTGTTCCTCAGGTGCTAAATTTAAGAGGCAAAGTAGAGACCTGCCTGGATCCACTTTTTAAGACTCCAAATTACATATTTAGGCCTGTAAAACTGTCAGAGTAAACCACAGTTTTGTTAATCTGTACAACATACAATTTGAGTTAATGTTTTGAGGGAGCAAAAAAAGGGCCATCTGGTTACCATTAGCAACCACAGAATGGCTGGAAGGGACAGACCACTCTGGGGGGAGAGATAGAGGGAGGTGGAATTGTACCATGGGAACAAACTCATTTGTTCTGAAGCTCATTTGTAAACACAAGTATTGTTCTTTCCATTATCACCCAGATCTTAGTGTTTCAGAATGAGAAGATAAGGATCTAATACCAAGAAGAAGAGGAAAGGGGAGAAAAAAACAGAAAAATGATTTTAGCCAATACAAAACAGATTGACTGGCACTGTTTCCTACTAAGAAATACTCTACTAATAGAACAAAAGAAAAGAGTCTAACCAAAAACTGGACAAATTGACCAGAAATAAATAATATCTTGTAGGAATTTTCTTGCTCAGTGAATGTATCTAATAACCTATTTTTGCTAAGGTTGATTTCTTGGCTTTTTAAAAGTGAGCCTTCAAGTATGATCTGAACCAGTTACCAGATTTCAAAAGAAGATCTGAATCAAATAAGTCTACCCATATAATTTATCTCTGCCCAGAATCTCTACATAATATGGATTGTAATATATATATACACACATATATATACATTTAAAATCCAAATTAAAAAGATATGACAAGGGGAATATTAAAAACCAAATGTTCATCCGTACCCTCTTATGAATCCTACTAAAATTTTTAGGCTTCTACAGATAGGGAAGAGATTGCCTTCCAGTCCATTACTACTGAATACTACTGAATTTGGTCCTTGATCTCATTTGCCTAATCTCAAAAAAAGAAATTTCTTGGTTTCCCTAAAAGCAATTGGCTTGAGAAAGATGGCAAATCCAGTTTCCTTCCATTCAGATTCCATCATACTGATTCCAGTGTGAATTCTTAACATAAGAGGATTACATCTTAATATAGGATTAAAACAGTTTTTAAAGAGGCAGAGAAACAAGACAAACAAGATCATTGCAATACTTAACAATGAGGTTAAAGCAAATTTACAAGTGCAAGATGTATTCTGCCACCAGGGGGCACTATCATTTTCACAAGAGATGGAAGAAAAATTGGTACTTTCTGTTCAATTTATAAAGATTGGTAGTTATAGCAAAAAGGGCAACAATGCATGAAAGGGTTAGATTGGATATAAGGAACTGATCCTGCTTGCTTAGGCTAGAGGAAGTCTAAAGGATTTGGAATTGGAAGGAATGTCTTATTCTTGCCCCATGCATTTATCCTTGAAATCCTTACAGAAAATCATCCATCTATATGTATTTTAAAATGGACTATTCAATCATATATTTTTAAATTTAATATACCACATTCATTTTTTATGAGCAAACCAGGTTTGATTTATGTTACTAAAATTTAAAAAAAAGTTATGCTAGATCAGAAGTTTGATTTCAGTTAGTTTTTCCAAAATTTCTAGGATTCCCCCCCCCCACAGCATCTGTCTGTCTCATATCTATCTGTGTATTTCTCTATCTCTGTATCATTTATATTCATTCTCTATAATGAATTCATAATAGTAGAAATTATGTTTGTATAAATAAAGGAAGTATATTTGGATAGATAAAGTCATTTGGTATTAAAATCCATAATCCTACTTGTCTGCCTTTGCAAAGACAATGGGATTTCTTTCCTTCAGATAGCAGCTGCAGGTGCTGAATGCCTACGCTCAAATAACAGGGATAATAACTGCGTATGCCCTAATGATTTATAGTCCTCTATTCATAGTCCTTGGTTTTCAAATGCTTTTTTAGGTGGAGACAGGAAATAAAATGATATATTGACACTCTTATTGAAGGCTAATAGAACTGATTCATATTGAAACTATTACTTTTCTTGAACAGAACATTCTCTTTTAATATGATCCTTGCAATGGGAAAAATCTGTTAAATTACATGGCTCACTAAAATAGTTTATCGGCTTATGTATGATAAATTTCAACAGTAGTTCTAGGAACTCCTATATATAATTCTCTCCTAATATTCTGCAACCCACTTTTCTATTCTGCTGTATTATTCCTAAATAGTTATATCAGAAAGTAATGGCTGTTTAAACTAGCCATTTAAAAATGAGTTCAGTTTTATTTTGCCTCCATAGTGTAATTTGCAAGGGCAAAATCCTTGCAGAGAAAGAATGTGGTAAAAGCTTCAGAATGCAAAAGAATTCTGTTAAAGAAATTGAGTTAAACTAAAGGGAATTGGCTCTCAATAAATCCATTGTTTGTAGACATTTTAAAGCAAACACCAGGAAAACTGAATAAATATAAAGCTTTTATACTTTTAACTTTCATTTTGAGGCAATATCAAACCCCAAGTTACCACTCTGTAGCAGTGGATTAGAAGCATATATAAAAAAGGATAATGACAAGAAGAATTGGAAATGATGTGAGCCATGTGGGCCCTAAATGAAGCACATTTTTTTTTATTCAAATGCAAAAGATATTGTCAATTACTCCTGGAATATAAACTTAGTGGGGTGCCTATATACATGGTACAGCTAAAAAATAAAGAATCACAGTATTGTTAAATAAATATAGTCAACCCAACTGCTGCATGTAATGCACTTTATAAGAAGAATACTTTAGAAGTATATTCTGAGCTGAGTAATAGAAAAGGAAAAGTTTCTTCAGAGTTATACGCCACTTCTCTGTACCTTGCAAATTAAGTGGATTTGGTATTTGGCATTCTTTTAGTTCTGAGGCATGCTAACTAGATTGATATGGTTCATACATTCTTTCTCTGGGTGTTTGGTTATAATTTCAATTTTATTTATTTATTTGTAAGATTTATTAGCCATCCATCTTACCACGTGATTGTTTCTGAAATAATCAGCATTAATGATGGTTTTCTTTTCTTTTTGATGTAGAAATGAAAGTAGGCCAACTTCATGGAATTGCCTCTACGTCTGTCCTTACAGCATCTCTGTCTGGATTCAACCATCCAATGGAGTGGTCGAAAGGCCACTGCTGAGGCAACCACAAATTATTTTTCTGGACAAAAAGGTATGAAATTCCAAGACATACACTTCATACTTTAGGTTAGAAACTGATGCAGGATCTAGGGCTTCTAGATTTTTTTTAAAAAAAAAATTCTGACCTTCTTGGATATTGTTACAACTATGTTAAATTGGAATATGATGTAATCAGAGGGGAAATGAGAGAAATTCCAAATAAATCGGTCAACAGGTTCCACACAATCCCTTCATTTTTAGCCTTTTAGAAATAATATTAATTGTAGCTTGGGAATCTTGCATTTCTACTACTCTCCCCAATAGCTGCCAAAATTTGTTGTAAGTTCCCATTTCAACAACTCCATCTTTATTAAGGATTGTCAGTGTTTTATTCATGACATCACACACATGCACGTGCGCACAAACACTCACACAGAGAGAGAGAGAGAGACAGAGAGAGACAGAGAGAGGGAGAGGGAGAGAGAGAGGGAGAGGGAGAGAGAAACAGAGTATCTACATTACAAACTTCAATGTAATTTCCTTTTATTCTCTTTGCAATTGATAGCAAATTTTCTGCAAGACATTACATGAAGCTTAAAATTAGCAGACTTGTTTAGCCTTCATAGAAGGCAGAAATCCTGGAAGACACGGGCAGTGAGGCTGGATTACTTAATCTGAGATTATGAAGGTCTCTCTTCTGTAACTGCTAGTTTAGAAAATTCTCTCTGCTCCTCATTTACAGACTGTACATTTTAAACAATATCACTAATATATGCTACTTATATTAAAAGAGGTCAGTGTCAACAATGACTCTGGCAAACATTTGCCTTCAATTTACAAGAATAACTACAGGGCAGTGATAGCCGTTTCATATTTTTGCTGCCTGAAGCCATAGAAGAATGAAACAGAATGTGAAACTCAGCCCAGGGTACTATCAGATTAGCTGCAGAGATGTTTCTTGTGTAAAAGGAAAAAAGTTAGTTTGATGCCTCCAATATTACTTGACTAGTTATGCTGAATGACATGGAATTGATACACTTCATTAAAAATCACTTTTTTTTTACTCAAAAACTGTAAAACAGAGAAGAAGGTAGTGGTACAGAAAATGAAACTGAAACAGTCCTGATTCGTTTTTTCATTAAGCCTTCTTCAGTATTAATTAGAATTATTTCCAGAGCAATGTGTTTCTATTTGTTTGTCCTTTCATAATATAATACTTTAATACTACTTTCATAAACACTTAACATATGAAGGATTGTTTTATCGATTTTTTTCTATGTTCAGTTGATTAGCCCTGTAATATGATCCTTAGTAAAAGTATCAAAGATAAAATGACAAATAACAACAGATTCTTTCTTTCTTTCTTTCTTTCTTTCTTTCTTTCTTTCTTTCTTTCTTTCTTTCTTTCTTTCTTTCTTTCTTTCCTTCTTTCTTTCTTTCTTTCTTTTTTCTTCTTTCCTTCCTTCCTTCCTTCCTTCCTTCCAGGGACGGAGAATTGTGTCCTTAGGTTTCCCTTCCAAACCATGGTTTGTGACAGCTTACCTCAAAAACCACCCAGAAATTATGTTGAAAGGTTTGGATATTTTTTAAAAACACCAATAGGTTTTTATTCATTTTCATTATAGACAATACATGAGTGCAAATTCCTACTTTTCTCTGTGAAAAAAGATGTTATGTAAAGAGCAATGCATCACTGATATGAATTGAACAAAAGAATAGTAATATGAAGAAGCTTTAAAATAGCAGGAAACTCGCCAAATGCAAAATTATCAAGCAGCTACAATCAAGCACTGCAGATATAATACACACTTGTTGAACCAGAAATGGCTCCTTTTATCAACATAATCTAAATAAGGAATGCCCTGTTGGGATGCTGAGGACTATCATTGCTGAGCTTCAGATACCCAGATAACTACTGGATGGCAGCAGAGTTAGGTTTTTCTACATTCTTTGCTTTCATCTTGTGGTTACTTGGATTTATGGAGTCCAGATCTGAAAGCTTTAGGGGAGCCACCATTAAGAAAGTCTTTACAAATGTTCTCTTACCTGTGAAAGCAACATTTGTTGCAAGAGGTCTTATATTATAAGATGAGCAGATTCATGTGAGGGAAGATAACATGCAGTCAGATGTCATGCCACATAAAATGTTAAAGATAATAAGTGGCAACCTGAAGTGTACTCAGAAATGGATTGCCAGTAAGTTCAGTCTTGCAAACCCAAGAACAAGAATCACTGCTCAAACTTTGGTGTCGTATGAACAAGGTGCTTAAAACTAGCATGGACTCATAATAGATCCCTGCCACCCTACCACCCTTTATCTGTAGCTACTATTTTTATTTATTTTTTATTAATTTGTGTGCTGCCACAGTCACTAAAATAATTCCATGCAGCTTAGATTCAAGACATCACCTTTAGCCAGCTAGAGATCTCTGTAATAAATTGGCATACTTCATCAAACATCAATAAATTACAAATTTTGTCTGAATCCCATGATGGCTGTTGATCCAAAGCACATGTCAATATTACAAATGTTCTCCTGCAGTAGACTCTAAGTGAAATGTTCTTTAGCCTCTTTCATCTTGGAATTTCCAGCAACAAACAGTTTCACAAGACAAGATAGGGACCTAAGAAGTAATTTTTTTTTCTACCAAGGTTATATTGCAAATATAGAGTAGAACAGTGATCTCAGTGATTTCAGGGACAGAAAGAATTAGTGTTAAAGTCTGCCTCTCCTTCCTACTCAGGCTTAATTAAACCCTTAAGAAAAAAAAAAACACCATGCTGAACGATTTGAGGTATTTTTGTCTCTTTCAAAATGGTGGCTACTAGGTACTAAGTACATCCCAGAGTAACACCACCACCCGTGCTCGCTGAGCTATTGAAAAAACAGAATTAAATAAGCATCATCAGCAGCAACAGAGCTGCCTCCCGCTGTGCACCAATTGGAAGTTCCAAGTGGACTTTGCAGATGGGAGCCCTGATCATGCTAAATATACATTTCCCGGGCTTGTGTAGGCCAGATAGGTGGATATGTGGCTGACTGAGAATAGATAATAGAGAAAAGGAATTCAGTATGCAAATGTCTTTCAATTATCCGTTTAATGACCCCCAGTGCCCCCCTTGTGGTCTTTTAAGCAATGAATGTAATGTCCTTATTGCTGTGACTGACATTAACCTTGGCAGTTGCTCTGCTGGATTAAGCTGGCCTTGTGCCAAGGAAGCCAATGAGGTAATTGTGATTTACATGCTGGCTGATGACATCAATTGCACAGCTCGTTTCACTGGGTGGACATTTCTGTACTAGGAAAGGATGGTAAACACCAGGAGCATTTTGCCCTGGACAGGTGCTGAATTTAGATACTAACAATTTGTCGTAGCTTTCACAACCAACAAGACAATAAGATACTTTATGTGCAATCTCTTGAATAACTCAACATCATTATTTATTATACAGCAATTTTTCTTATTTTTTTCCTGAATTAAGAAACTACTTTTTATTCTTCAATCCAACTGAAAATATATTAGTTCATGAGAGAAGGAATAGAAAGAAGAAAACTAATGGAAGAAGAAGGCTCAAATAAAGGATAGTCATTGAACAGGAGTGGTGGGGGGGGGAGGATTCTTTAAAGGAAACATACATCAAATTAATGGACAATAAACTCCAGGAATAACAGAAGAGTGCTGTGCAGATGTTCGCTCTGTAATCATTTGCTGCATTTATTCCTTTGACAAATGCCCAAACCTATAACAATTATAGATTGTTGTAACTAGCATTTCAAGAAAATGATCCGCCACACATACACAGCCTGCTTCATCTGACAGCCGCCAAACTGCTTTTTGCAAAATAGTTTAGTTCCAAATTAGCTCTCTACAGCATTAAATACCAGCTTGCCAGGAGATCTTTGAGATGAATACCATATATATCCATAATATTCTGGGATTTGAAGCATATGTGCCAGAAAGCTGAGATCACCTCCTTTTGAAAGTATAGTATATTACTCTGAGGTTCATGTCAGTGTCAGAAATGGCAGTTTTAAAATCTTCCAGTGCTGCTGATGATAGGATCTTTGGGAAAAAAAATGGCATTTCTATGAATTAAGAGTGTTATGAGTAGTCAAGATTTTATAATAATAATAATAATAATAATAATAATAATAATAATAATAATAATAATAATAAAGTTGGAAGGGACCTTGGAGATCATCTAGTCCAACCCCCTGCTCAGGCAGGAAACCCTATACCATTTCGGACAAATGGCTGTCCAGTCTCTTCTTAAGAACCTCCAGTGTTGGAGCAGGTTGTTCCACTGGTTAATTGTTCTAACTGCCAGGAAGTTTCTCCTTAGTTCTAGGTTGCTTCTCTCCTTGCTTAGTTTCTTGTCCTGCCTTCAGGCGCTTTGGAAAATAGCTTGACACCCTCTTCTTTCTGGCAGCCCCTGAAATATTGGAACACTGCTATCATGTCCCCCCTCGTCCTTCTCTTCATTAAACTAGATATACCCAATTCCTGCAACCGTTCCTTATATGCTTTAGCATCCAGTCCCCTAATCATTTTTGTTGCTGTTCTTGTACTCTCTCTAGAGTCTCAACATCTTTTTTACATCGCAGTGACGAAAACTGGATGAAGTATTCCAAGTGTGGCCTTACCAAGGCATTGTAAAGTGGTATTAACACTTCGTGTGATCTTGATTCTATCCCTCTGTTAATGCAGCCTAGCACTGCATTGGCCTTTTCGGCAGCTGCAGCACACTGCTGGCTCATATTTAGGTGATTGTCCACTAGGACTCCGAGGTCCCTCTCAGTTACTACTATTGAGCAAGGTACCCCCTATACTATACCTGTGCATTTGGTTTTTCTTGCCTAAATGTAGAACCTTGCTTTTTTCACCATTGAATTTCATTTTGTTAGATAGCGCCCAGTGTTCAAGTCTGTCCAGATCCTTCTGTATCTTAAGCCTGTCTTCTGGAGTGTTGGCTATTCCTGCCAGCTTGGTGTTGTCTGCAAATTTGATGAGTTCCCCATCTATCCCCTTGTCCAAATCGTTGATATAGATATTGAAGAGCACTGGGCCCAGAACAGAGCCCTGCGGCACCCCACTACACACTTCCCTCCATGTAGATGCAGTTCCATTGAGGACCACACACTGAGTACGGCCAGTCAGCCAGCTACGGATCCATCTGGTGGTGGTGCTTTCTACCCCACATTTTTCTATCTTGTCAAGTAGTAGGTTGTGATCTACTTTATCAAATACCTTACTGAAGTCCAAGTAAATTATGTCCACAGCATTCCTCTGATCCACTAATTTTGTCACTTGGTCAAAGAATGCAATAAGATTTGTCTGGCATGATCTATTTTTGACAAACCCATGTTGACTTTTAGTAATGACTTCGTTTTTATGATATCCAAAGAATTATATGATAATTTAAGATGTGGAAATCCCAAATAAGCTTCTCAACAGAATATCATGTGTTCATAGAAATGGTTATTTCTTTTTTTTCCTCTTAAAAAAATTGCTATTTTTTTTAAAAAAGTCAGCAAAACTGAGTTTACCCCGTAGCAATGATACAAAAAAATGAAAAAAGTGATATTATGTCTAAAAATTTCATCTTATACGCCAATCTTATAACAACAATGCAGCTTTTAGCTTTTTAAAATATCTGTATCTTTAGTCTTCCTCTATGTATTGCAAAGTTTTAATTTAACAAGCCCCCATCTACATTAATGTAATGTGCTGTACAGAAGGCTGTCCTTGAAGGTCACACCTGGAAACTTCAACTGGTCTAGACTGCAGCAGATGCACAGTAATATGGGCCCCAATGTTTGCCTGAATAAACCTCTGTTGTGCAAGTTGCACTGGCTTTCACTTTCTTTCCAGGTGCAATTCAAGGTACTGGTCATCATTTAAAGTCCTATATGGCACAGAGCCAGGCTATTTGCAGGACTGCCTTTCCTTAAGGATGTCTACCAGTTTTACAGTACCATGTCAGATGGGATGGGTATGATTCTAGTCCAGTGGTTCTCAACCTTTTTAATGCCGCAACCCCCAAATGGTCGTAAGTCGAGGACTTTCCCTGCCCGGGAGCGCCACGCATGCATGGTGCCGCCCTCTGCACCAGCCGAGGCATAGCTGGAAAGCGGCAGAGACGGCGCAGGCCACCAGCTGGCCCAGCCCAAGGGAGATAAGGCACTCGCCGGGCCCCACGTGCGCCAGCAACCCTCCCTGAGCCCGCCGGCCTCCCACCTCCCACCCCTGGCCCTCTTTTACTTACATTTTTAGTAATTGCTCAGCAGGGAGGGGTGGAAACTTCCAGACAGCTCGTCTTTGCTGCAGACAACTTGCAGCACCGTTTGCAGAATGGGACTTTTGGCGGGCTCAGCAGGGCAGAGACAGCCTGGACAATTCCTATTGGCTTTTGAAAGCCAATAGAATTAGACTCTATTCAAGAGAGTCTATTCTATTGGCTTTCAAAAGCCAATAGAATAAAAGGGAGTAGCACAGCTAAGGAAAAGAGGAAAAAAATGGCAGACTGCGTTGTTTGGCGACCCCCGTGAAATGGTTGTTCGACCGCAAATGGGGTCCCGACCCACAGGTTGAGAGCCACTGGACTAGTCCCTTTTCCTAAATATTGTCATCTGTTGAGACCTATGAAACATGGCTTTTCCAGGGGAGCCCCAGCCCTATGGGACACTAGTTCCTCAAGTTTGACAACCTTCACTCTTTTAGCCTTCTGGTGTGCTGTACAATTAGCTCACAGGGTGTAATACATGTAAGTTGGGGGTTTGTAGTCACTGTGAGTTGGGGGGCACAGAGGGAGGTTCAGCCAATCTCACTGTATACATGTTATACTTTGATAATAAAGGTTCATTCATTTAAAGACCTGGCCTTTACCCCAAGAATTGAGATTGTACATTAGAACAGATCAGCACTAGGTTTTTGTTTTACAGTTTTAAAATGATTTTATATGTCTTTTAATTTTTGTTTGGGAGTCATCCAGAGATACTTAAAAAGCAGGTGGCTATATAAATGTTTTAAATAAATATTATATTTCTGTGTCAGAAGTGCTTCTGTGTCACCTAGTGCTTCTGTGGTGAAAGGATCAGCTGGAGACATCACCATTGCCCAGTTGGAGGCTCCTTTCACATCCCTGTTAATGAACTCACCAAAATGGATCCTATTCATCTATTTGTGTTGGCACACTTTTGAACTGCTAGGTGAACAGAAACTGGAGTGAATGACAGGAGCTCATCCAATCACACAGTAGCACTTGGGGTTCAAACATAGGCTTGCTGATTGTCAACCCAGCATTCTAACTATGGGAGCCATTGCCTCCCAATTTTAAATAAATAAATTGGGTCAAGAGTATCCATTAAATTCAAATGTTTGTTAAATCTAAATTTACAAGTTGGCTTTCAACATTATTTGTATTAGTTTCCATCATTTGTGCAAATTTGATCTGTTGTATCCATTAAATAGAGGTTGCTAAATTGAGATTTCACTGTAATACCCTATTGCATGGGAGAAAAGGATAGATTATCTTCATTTATTATGTTGAGTTTTTAAAAATATAATATGTTAATCAAGCTCCAATAGCCATATTTTATACTTGATTGATTTACTAAGCATATATGTTTTGTTTTTTATTTATCTTTCTTTTCCAATGTTTAAAATAGTTGTCACTATCCTACATGATGTTCAACAGGATTTAATAATCCAAGTCTGAATATTTTCAGGTAACAAAAGAGTAATGGTCCAAGATGGACAGGCTAGCTTTCAGAATTTGCTTGTGTCCAGCTCTTGCTCTGACTGCCACTTAATTTTCAAAGTTACTTCTCCTCCAGGTAAGATGCTTATAATAAACATTTTCTGAAATTAAGCAAGCAATGGATAAGATCAAAGCTTTCATATAACCTGCTCTTATGTTTTCTCAGGTATATCAAAACCATATTTGTATGTGTGTATTTTATTTATTTTTTATTGAATTTATATGTTCCAAATCTGACCATCTAGAGATATATGTATACACATACAGTATACAGTATACAGTATACAGTATACAGTGTATATATATATATATATATATATATATATATATATATATATATATATATATATGTAGGTCTTTGGTTGTTCGGGTTTTCTCCCGCGTAAAATTGGAAGTGTCTTGGCGACGTTTCGACGAAGTCCCATTCGTCATCTTCAGGCTGGTGTTTTCAGCTTCGTGCTTCGAGCAGCAATGTGTGGTCTTAGCTGTTTCTTCCTTTTAACTGCCAGTGGGGGTATGAACTGATTGGGTGGGAGCTTGGCTGTGTTCTGATTGGGTGGAGGTGTGTTCTGAATGGTTAGGGGCTTGGCTGTGCTCTGATTGGCTGGGGGAGTGTTCTGTTTGGTTGTGCTCAGGTTAGTCTGAGTTGCAGAGGGGTTTGAGATTTTGGGCTGCCTTGCTATTTTCTGGCTTCACGTTCGTGGTCGTGCTTCCTCTTCATGGAGGGTGTCAGTTTGTTTCATATATGGATTGGAGGGGTTTAAAGTGGCTAATGATGCAGCTGTGGTCTGGCTTATGGTTTGTGGTCGTGCCTCGTCATCGGTGTGGCGTTGGGTTTGTTTTTTGCGTGGATGTGTGGTGGTGACATTCTGTGTGGTTTTTGTGAGTGTGGGTCTGGTATCATTTTTTGTGTTAGGGAGTCGTTTGTCAATAAGGGCGGGTTTCCAAATGGATGGTAGGCGGGAGGTATCATCTCGCTTGTTCATGCTGTGTGGGCGTTTTTCTATCTCGATGGCTTCTCTGATTATTCTGTTATTAAAATGTTCACTTTTGGCAATGGTTCTGGTATTTTTAAAGTCAATTTCATGTCCTGTGGCTTTAAGGTGTTGAACCAGGGAAGATGTTGGTTCCTCTTTTTCGACTGAGTTCTTATGTTCTTCAATGCGTGCACTTATTCTTCTGTTGGTTTGTCCGATGTATGTGGTGGGACAAGTGGTGCATGGGATTTCGTATACTCCTTGATTTTCTAATTCAATTTTATCTTTGGGGTTTCTAAGGGTGGTGGATATTTTTCTGTTTGTGCAGAATGCTGTTTTGATGTTGTATTTATGGAGGATCTTACTGATTCTGTCTGTGGTGCCTTTTATGTATGGGAGGAGGGCTTTGCCGTTTTCTTGTTCTCTGTTTTGGATTTTAGTGGGGGTTTCTTTTTGGATTAGGTTTGTAATCTTATTTCTTTGGAATCCATTGGATGTTAGTACATTGGTGAGAGTGTGTAGTTCGGTTTTTAGGTGTTGTTCATCAGCTAAGCATTTTGTTCTGGGGATGAGTGTCTTGGCTACGGAGTTGATCTGTGCTGGGTGGTGGTGTGAGAGAGCGCTATCTGCATCTCCAGAACATTCAGTGATGGGGGTTGTATGAATGCCGGCAGAATAAAAAGAAAAAGTATGTTGGACAACGAGAGTGGATGCAGGATCCCTAGGGCGAAACCTTGTTGTAGAGAAAGTGAAAATGGCTACGATACACACCAAAGGAGTGAAGGTGGAAAGCACCTCAAAGAGTATGAGAAGAGGAACCAACTAAAGGACGAGAGGTGTATCTTGACCTGGGGAAACACGGGACGCTCCCCGGATTTACAAATATGAAAAAAGGGGGAGGTGGGTGGTAATACATATATAAGCAAAGGATGCAAGGACAAATCAATTGATTTTATAGAGGAGGCAAGGATTGGTCGGCCGGGACCTGTCACGAGGTCCAGGAGCCGAGCGCAGACGCTGTTACATTTATAAGAAGCTCTTCCATCAACCTGTTTACACCCTGACGATGATGGCAGTTTTAGGCCATCGAAAGCTTGATTTTGTTTATTAAAACTTTATTGTTTGTATTTCCTGGTGATCACTTTTTTGTCTTTTAATATGTACACACCCAGGAATCAGTCTTCTATTTTTAGCATTGTTTTGTTGTTCGGGTTTTCTCCCGTGTAAAATTGGAAGTGTCTTGGCGACGTTTCGACGAAGTCCCATTCGTCATCTTCAGGCTGGTGTTTTCAGCTTCGTGCTTCGAGCAGCAAAGCTGAAAACACCAGCCTGAAGATGACGAATGGGACTTTGTCGAAACGTCGCCAAGACACTTCCAATTTTACGCGGGAGAAAACCCGAACAACCAAAGACCTACACACACACACACACACACACACACACACACACACACACACACACACACACACACACACATATATATATATATATATATATATATATATATATATATATATATAAAAATATATATATTATAAAATTTGGATTGCTAACAAAGAATTAAGGGAGAATGGAATAGCTATTTCGAACTTTTTAGTTCTCATCAACCTTCTGAGATTCGAACCTGGGCTTTCTGCATGTTAAGCAACTGTGTTAACCTCTAGGCCACAGGCTCTTTCTCACTTTGTCAGCTGTGTCAGGGAGGGAAGAGACAGAGGGAGGAATTACCTTGAGTGCAAATATATATATTTGTCCTTAATAGTATTAAAAACATGAATCCCGGGTATACACACAATGTGAAATAAAATAAGATGATCACCAGGATAAAATCATAAAAACAAATGTTTAATTTACAAAACCAAGCTTTCGTCAGCCACACTACCGACATCATCAGCATAAAATGCTGGATCCGGGAGTCCATTTTTATGTGGCTGGCTGCCTCTGCGCTTTGATCCTAGATTGAGTTATTGGTCCGCTCATTAGCATCGGCTGTGTAGTTCTTAAAGGGGCCGTTTCTAAAGTTGTCCTCTCCTCTCCAAGTGCTGTTGTTTTCTTTGTGTGTGTGGGGGGGTGCCTAGAGATCCACTGTTCATCCGCTCCCAGTCGTCTCTCCTCACCCCCTCATTCATCTTAGTTTGCCTCTGTATTGCTGCGCTATCTAGCGTGTGTGCTTCAAGCTCTGTTCTTCTATTTGCCAGCTCTGTTGCTTTCCTTGCCCATGTGTAAACTCCTGGGGGTGGTTGTCTCATTGTTTCTGTTTCTTATCACCCCCCATTTTCTCTCTCGCTAATGGGTGAGCTCCTGTAGGTGTTAATGGGTTGCTAACTGGATGTGTCTTTGGAATGGCTCCACTGCTTGTTACCCTCATTGCCCCCTTGGTACATATATGAGAGCGCAGGAGATACTCATCCTGTTTGCGTTTTCTATTACTCACCTGTTCTCCCGTTGATTGGGGCCGTAATTCTATTGCCGAGTCATTCACGAGGCCTACCTCTGGTGCATTTCCCCCATTCTTAAGTTCTGTTGCCCCTCCCCTGCATCTATAGTCATCCGGGGGGGGTGTCCAGGTGCTTTTACCTCTCATTTGCTACCTTCCTCATTAGCAGGTGCACTCGTCTGTCTGGCCAGGTGTCATCAACGGGGTATATTGGAGCTTTTCCCTTCTCCCCGGTATGTGTGTATGCCCCTTGGGGGAAGCCATCCAGTGGTACCTGTTAATTATTCTCCTTCCCTCGTCCTGACTGGGTTAGTTGTTTGTGCTTTGGATGCCTGTGGGATATATTTCCCTCGTGTTTTTTCTCATCCTCCTTGTTCTTCCATCGATCCGGACATCAGCTTCTGTGGATAAGTTGTCTACTAGCATTGTGTCATCTCTCCTCTCCTCTTTAATGTTTGAATGGGTTGGGGACATCGTTTTACTTGTGGGGTGTATCCCCTGTTCATCGCTCTCTCTCAGGGTTGTGATCACCTCCCCTGTCAACCCCTCTTTCTGATCTTGTATGGAGTGAGTTGGTCGCCTGTGTTTCCAATTAGCACCCCATCTTTCCCATCCCCTTAGTATGTGATATGCTGGAGGGAGCTCTATGTGGCGACTGATGGAGTGTTTGTCTGACAGCCAGGCTTCTTTGAGAAGGCAGCCTCCCTTGGTGTTATCTTGGCATATGGCCACAACGTTAGTGAAGTCAAATCCATGGCCGTAGTTGGCCATGTG
This sequence comes from Crotalus tigris, assembly GCF_016545835.1. NCBI lineage: Eukaryota > Metazoa > Chordata > Lepidosauria > Squamata > Viperidae > Crotalus > Crotalus tigris. Next base: position 73,922 of record NW_024096736.1, read on the forward strand.
GGTCCATACCTGTGAATATTGCTCTCTTCTCTTAACTGCCACCTCATGCTCATGGACCCTGGTCTTAAGTCTCTTGGAGGTTTCGCCAACATAATTGCAGGGGCAATCCTTGCAATTAATTTTGTATATTACCGAGGATCTTTCTCCAGTGGGGAGTGAGTCCTTGGGGCACATGATCCTAGTGCAGAGAGTCTGGTCTGGTTTGTGGGCTACCTTCACGTTGAAGGGGGCTAGCAGTCTGTCTGTTGCTTCCTGCACCCATTAGTGAGAGAGAAAAGGGGAGTGATAAGAAACAGGAACAACGAGAAGACCAACCCCCAGGAGTTTACACATGGGCAAGGAAAGCAAAAAGGCTGGCAAATAGAAGAACAGAGATTGAAGCACACACGCTAGATAGTGCAGCAATACAGAGGCAAACTAAGATGAATAATGGGGTGGGGAGAGGTGACTGGGAATGGATGAACAGTGGATCTCCAGACACCAATACACACACAAAGAAAACAACAGCACTTGGAGAGGAGAGGGCAACTTTAAAAACGGCCCCTTTAAGAACTACACAGCTGATGTTAATGAGCGGACCAATGACCCAATCTACGGTCAAAGCACAGAGGCAGTCAGCCACATAAAAATGGACTCCCGGATCCAGCATCTTATACCCTGATGATGTCAGTAGTGTGGCCGACGAAAGCTTGGTTTTCTAGATTAAACATTTGTGTTTATGATTTTATCCTGGTGATCACCTTATTTTATTTCACATATGTGTGTGTGTGTGTCTGTGTGTCTCTGTATGTATGTATATATATATATATGTATGTATGTATGTATGTATGTGTGTATGTTTTCTGAGGTTTTCGCGGATGTTTGTATGTAGGTCTTTGGTTATTCGGGTTTTCTCCCATGTAAAATTGGAAGCGTCTTGGTGACATTTCGACGAAGTCTCATTCGTCATCTTCAGGCTGGTGCTTTCGGCTTCGTGCTTCTAGGAGAGAGAGAGAGAGAGATTTTTCGATGCACCCTGTCAGCCCAAATATGGGAAGAAATCTTATGCCTGTATCAGCACAATCTAGGGCTATTCTCAGGCAGCAGTCACTACTGTGACATCATTTTTATGTTAAATAGCTATACCAGTCTCTCTTTAACTCTTTGTTAGCAATCCAAAATAATTATATATATATATATATTGTGAGGTTTTTGCGTGTGTTTGTATGTAGGTCTTTGGTTATTCGGGTTTTCTCCCACGTAAAATTGGAAGTGTCTTGGCAACGTTTCGACGAAGTCCCCTTCGTCATCTTCAGGCTGGTGTTTTCAGCTTTGTGCTTCGAGGAGCAATGTGTGGTCTTAGCTGTTTCTTCCTTTTAACTGCCAGTGGGGGTATGAACTGATTGGGTGGGAGCTTGGCTGTGTTCTGATTGGGTGGAGGTGTGTTCTGTGGCTGTGTTCTGATTGGGTGGAGGTGTGTTCTGATTGGTTAGGGGCTTGGCTGTGCTCTGATTGGCTGGGGGCTTGGCTGTGCTCTGCTGGCTGGGGGAGTGTTTGTTTGGGGGGGAATTTGTTGTGCTCAGGTTAGTCTGAGTTGGAGGGGGGTATGAACTGATTGGGTGGGAGCGTGGCTGTGTTCTGATTGGGTGGAGGTGTGTTCTGATTGGTTAGGGGCTTGGCTGTGCTCTGATTGGCTGGGGGCTTGGCTGTGCTCTGATTGGCTGGGGGAGTGTTCTGTTTGGGTGGGGAATTTGTTGTGCTCAGGTTAGTCTGAGTTGGAGGGGGGTTTAAGATGGTGGGCTGCCTTGCTATTTTTTGGCTTCGCGTTCATGGTCATGCCTCATCTTCATGGTGGGTGTCAGTTTGCTTCATGTATGGATTGGAGGGGTTTAAAGTGGCTAATGATACAGCTGTGGTCTAGCTTCTGGTTTGTGGTCATGCCTCATCATCGGTGTGGCTTTGGGTTTGCTTTTTTATTCTGTTATTAAAATGTTCAGTTTTGGTGATATTTTTCTGTTTGTGCAGAGTGCTGTTTTTGTTTTGTTTCACAAAATCCTCCATAAACACAACATCAAAACAGCATTCTGCACAAACAGAAAAATACCCACCATCCTAAGAAACCCCAAAGATAAAATTGAGTTAGAAAATCAAGGAGTATATGAAATCCCATGCACTGCTTGTCCCAACACAAACATCAGACAAACCAACAGAAAAATAAGTGCACGCATTGAAGAACATAAGAACTCAGTCAAAAAAGAGGAACCAACATCTTCCCTGGTCGAACACCTTAAAGCCACAGGACATGAAATTGACTTTAAAATACCAGAACTATCGCCAAAACTGAACACTTTAATAACAGAATAATCAGAGAAGCTATCGAGATAGAAAAACGCCCACACAGCATGAACAAATGAGATGATACCTCCCGCTTACCAGCCATTTGGAAACCCGCCCTTATTGACAAACGACTCCCTAACACAAAAAATGACACCAGACCCATACTCACAAAAACCACACAGGATGTCACCACCACACATCCACTCAAAAAGCAAACCCAAAGCCACACCCATGATGAGGCACGACCACAAACCAGAAGCCAGACCACAGCTGTATCATTAGCCACTTTAAACCCCTCCAATCCATACATGAAGCAAACTGACACCAACCATGAAGATGAGGCACTACCACGAACGCGAAGCCAAAAAATAGCAAGGCAGCCCATCATCTTAAACCCCCCTGCAACTCAGACTAACCTGAGCACAACAAAGCCCCCACCCAAACAGAACACTCCCCCAATCAGAGCACAGCCAACCCCCCAGCCAATCAGAGCACAGCCAACCCCACAGCCAATCAGACCACAGCCAAGCCCCTAACCAATCAGAACACACCTCCATCCAATCAGAACACAGCCAAGCTCCCACCCAATCAGTTCATCCCCCCACTGGCAGTTAAAAAGAAGAAACAGCTAAGACCACACATTGCTGCTCGAAGCACGAAGCTGAAAACACCAGCCTGAAGATGACGAATGGGACTTCGTCGAAACGTCGCCAAGACACTTCCAATTTTACGCGGGAGAAAACCCGAACAACCAAAGACCTACATACAAACACCCGCGAAAACCTCAGAAAACATATATATATATATATATATATATATATACACATACATATTCAAGAATATTGGTAAAAATGCGACTCCCAGGCATAATTATGAATAAAAGAATAAAATACGATCACCTGGAGGGTTAAAATAAGAATACTTTACTAAAAATATACTTATACTAAAAAGTTGCCAAGCTTTCGCTGGGGGAACTCCCCAGCATCGTCAGGGCTCAAAGGCCATTACAATAAAGGTGGTTTAAGTAGGTTCAAGTAACGTTTGCACATGGCTCCTAGACCGTGTTACTGGCCCTGATTGGCCAGCTGATAACCAAGATGTGTCTGTAATGTTATGTTCTTTTCTTCGGATGTCCTTCCCTATCCCTCCACTATTGGTCTTTGGAGGCGTTAGTAACCTTGCATCCCCTCCTCTTCCGATAATACCAACGCCTGCCGTATCGGGGGGAGGATTCAATCTGATGTTTTCCCCATCACAAGACACAAGAAAACATCAGATTGAATCCTCCCGATACGGCAGGCGTTGGTATTATCGGAAGAGGAGGGGATGCAAGGTTACTAACGCCTCCAAAGACCAATAGTGGAGGGATAGGGAAGGGCATCCGAAGAAAAGAACATAACGTTACAGACACATCTTGGTTATCAGCTGGCCAATCAGGGCCAGTAACACGGTCTAGGAGCCATGTGCAAATGCTACTTGAACCTACTTAAACCACCTTTATTGTAATGGCCTTTTAGCCCTGACGACGCTGGGGAGTTCCCCCAGTGAAAGCTTGGCAACTTTTTAGTATAAGTATATTTTTAGTAAAGTATTCTTATTTTAACCCTCCCGGTGATCATATTTTATTCTTTTGTTCATATACATACATACATACATACATACATACATACATATATATGTGTGTGTGTGTGTGTGTGTGTGTATTGTGAATAAAATCTGATCACCAGGAAAAGTTAAAATGTTAAAAGTTTTAATATAAAACAAAAGTTTTAAGTATAAAATGTTAAAAGTTTTTAAAAATTAGCAACCTAGCTTTCGTTGGCTCCTGCCAACTTCATCAGGGCATACATAAATCAATGGGAGTAAACATTTATATGTAAGTTAACGCCTGCACTCGGCTTCTGGACCGCGTAATGGGCCCAGGTCGGCCAATCGTAGTATTAGTTGTGATCACAATCACAACTAATACTACGATTGGCCGACCTGGGCCCATTACGCGGTCTAGAAGCTGAGTGACTCATCTACTTGTATCACTCATCAACTTGTGCCTCATCAAAGTTAAAACAAGCTTCCGACTCTCCACTCATCCATATCCATGATCTAGGAGGATCCTCAATCTTATTCCAACTTGAGATGTCATCCCCAACACCAAGTCATTTCCCCCTTCTCTCTTCCTTGGGATTTTCCGTGAGTTCAGAGCCCTCACCCCCTACATTATCCTGGCATCTATCCTTACCATCGTGATGTTTATTATTACGGAGCCTCACTCTAGATATTCTGCATGTGCTCTCACTGCATGGCTCTCCCCCACGCACCATTTTCTCAGCCTTTCCAGTCTCATTACACTCCGTAACATTTGTTCTCCCCTTTTTTGCCAACTCATTGTGGGGGCTGGACTTTAAATTCTGTTGACTGATCATCGAAGTAGTTAAAATCCCCAGAGATGGTTGCTTGTATACTTTAGTGAGTGGGCTCTTCTCGCTCCTTCCCCAAGTGGGATGCGATGTGGAGTGTGATGTGGATCCTGGTGCAGTTAATACGCCATCATTCACCCCGGCTAATTGTATTGCCTTCCAAGATCGTGTAATCACTCCTTCAGTAGAAGATTTACAGTAGCTCTCCCCTTGTATGTCTGTGGGGTGTGTGGTTAAGCTGTCACTCCAGGCTCTCATTTCACTCCATGGAGGCAAGTGCATCTCCAATCGACTGATATGCAGGCTGGTTGTACCAGGGAATCCTGGTACTGGCCCGATCCCTTGCGGTGGTGGAGGTCTTTAACAGTCTTGACAGCCAGGTCTTGTGGGATAGAAGTGAAGAGGGAGATGACATCAAAAGACACCATCACCTCATCATCCTCTATCCTCAGGGTCCTAATCCTGTCAAGAAAGTCCTCAGCCGATCGAACGATGGTGCGGCTATCATCGACCAAGTGGCTAATACGATGGGCCAAGCCACTTAGCTAAGCCCGAGATCGGGGTGTTCCTAAAGGAAACAATGGGTCAAAGAGGGATACCCTCCTTGTGGACCTTAGGCAGCCCATAAAACCTAGCCATAGCAGTGTCACTGGGGCGTATCCCCATAAGGGTATGATCATCAATCCTCTTACCACGTTTCAGGGCATTGAGCACTTTGCTGACCCGGTTCTGACCTGCAATACGGCCAGAGCCAAGATGGAAGAGAAGAAATATCTCTTTCACAGTTGTAGGCTGAATGGGTATCCAGCCAGGTTTATTAAATGCCATGGTGTACTCTATAGACCCCCTAATACTCAGCAGATGGGGCATCAGCATCCCTGATGACACGTGTTACCCTTCCCTATGTCAGCAATGTCTCAGAGGCTACGGCCAGATTATTGGCACTCCACAACATGAGGGTGGCACATAAAACTCCTCCCCCAAGTGGGGTGCGATGTGGAGTGTGATGTGGATCCTGGTGCAGCTATCATTCACCCCAGCTAATTGTATTGCCTTCTGAGATCATGTAATCACTCCTTCAGTAGAAGATTTACAGTAGCTCTCCCCTTGTATGTCTGTGGGGTGTGTGGTTAAGCTGTCACTCCGGGCTCTCGTTTCACTCCATGGAGGCAAGTGCATCTCCGATCAACTGATATGCAGGCTGGTCATTACGAGGGTTCCTGGGGGGGCAGGGAAGATGCCTGATGCATCGGAAATTGGATCCTTGGAACCAGTGGGTATTTCTTTCCGTGACGATTGCGTTTCCATTGCGATATCCCAGGGGTCTCAGGTCGTCGGCTGTTGTTTGCCTGGGTATTAGTCCTTCCTGATAACGGAGTGAAGTTATCATTATTGAGTTGCTGGTGGTGAAGTGAATGGGTGCGGGCTTCCCACGCTCTTAATGTTAAGTGTGCAGGGTGCAAGTCTATGTGTCGATTGATCGACTCCTCTTGTGAAAGCCACGCTTCTTTAAGCAACCTGCCACTCTTTGTAACGTCGCTGGCAACCACAACCACACCCTCAAAATCAAATTTGTGCCCAAAGTCCATCATGTGCGTTAGGATCTGGGAGTATTGCTCTCCTCTTCTTATGGCCAACTTATGCTCCTGGACCCTTGTTTTCACCCTCTTAGAGGTCTCGCCCACATCGTTAGAGGGGCAGTCCTTACAGCTGATTTCGTACACAACCCCCAATTTCTCTGCTGTGGGGAGTGGGTTTTTAGGCCTCATGACACATGAGCATAATGTACGGTCAGGTTTATGTGCCACCCTCATGTTGTGGAGTGCCAATAATCTGGCCGTAGCCTCTGAGACATTGCTGACATAGGGAAGGGTAACACGTGTCATCAGGGATGCTGATGCCCCATCTGCTGAGTATTAGGGGGTCTATAGAGTACACCATGGCATTTAATAAACCTGGCTGGATACCCATTCAGCCTACAAATGTGAAAGAGATATTTCTTCTCTTCCATCTTGGCTCTGGCCGTATTGCAGGTCAGAACCGGGTCAGCAAAGTGCTCAATGCCCTGAAACGTGGTAAGAGGATTGATGATCATACCCTTATGGGGATACGCCCCAGTGACACTGCTATGGCTAGGTTTTATGGGCTGCCTAAGGTCCACAAGGAGGGTATCCCTCTTTGACCCATTGTTTCCTTTAGGAACACCCCGATCTCGGGCTTAGCTAAGTGGCTTGGCCCATCGTATTAGCCACTTGGTCGATGATAGCCGCACCATCGTTCGATCGGCTGAGGACTTTCTTGACAGGATTAGGACCCTGAGGATAGAGGATGATGAGGTGATGGTGTCTGTTGATGTCATCTCCCTCTTCACTTCTATCCCACAAGACCTGGCTGTCAAGACTGTTAAAGACCTCCACCACCGCAAGGGATCGGGCCAGTACCAGGATTCCCTGGTACAACCAGCCTGCATATCAGTCGATTGGAGATGCACTTGCCTCCATGGAGTGAAATGAGAGCCTGGAGTGACAGCTTAACCACACACCCCACAGACATACAAGGGGAGAGCTACTGTAAATCTTCTACTGAAGGAGTGATTACACGATCTTGGAAGGCAATACAATTAGCCGGGGTGAATGATGGCGTATTAACTGCACCAGGATCCACATCACACTCCACATCGCATCCCACTTGGGGAAGGAGCGAGAAGAGCCCACTCACTAAAGTATACAAGCAACCATCTCTGGGGATTTTAACTACTTCGATGATCAGTCAACAGAATTTACAGTCCAGCCCCCATAATGAGTTGGCAAAAAAGGGGAGAACAACTGTTACGGAGTGTAATGAGACTGGAAAGGCTGGGAAAATGGTGCGTGGGGGAAAGCCATGCAGTGAGAGCACATGCAGAATATCTAGAGTGAGTCTCCGTAATAATAAACATCACGATGTTAAGGATAGACGCCAGGATAGTATAGGGGGTGAGGGCTCTGAACTCACAGAAAATTGCAAGGAAGAGAGAAGGGGAAAACGACTTGGTGTTGGGGATGACATCTCAAGTTGGAATAAGATTGAGGATCCTCCTAGATCACGGATATGGATGAGTGGAGAGTCAGAAGCTTGTTTTAACTTTGATGAGGGACGCGTGATCCAAGTAGATGAGTCACTCAATTATGCAGCAATCACAACTAATGCTATGATTGGCTGACCTGGGCCCATTACGCGGTCCAGAAGCTGAGTGCAGGCGTTAACTTACATATAAATGTTTACTCCCATTGATTTATGTATGCCCTGATGAAGTTGGCAGGAGCCAACGAAAGCTAGGTTGCTAATTTTTTAAAACTTAACGTTTTATATTTAAAACTTTTGTTTTATATTAAAACTTTCAACATTTTAACTTTTCCTGGTGATCAGATTTTATTCACAATATGCACACACCCAGGAATCATGCTTCTATTTTTAGTATTCTTTTATATATATATATGTGTGTGTGTGTGTGTGTGTGTGTGTGTGTGTGTATATATATATATATATATATATATATATATATATATATATATATATATATTTGAGAAAATTAAAAATATGAACCCTGGGAGTATTCATGGTGAGAAATAAAATGATCACCAGGGTAATAAAACTATAAAATTTAATATTTTTATAGTTTTATTACCCTGGTGATCATTTTATTTCTCACCATATATATATATATATATATATATATGTGTGTGTGTGTGTGTGTGTGTGTGTGTGTTGTGTGTTTATATATATATATATATATATATATATATATATATATATATATATATATATAATGCGAGTCTTAGGTATATTCATGATAAAACTAAAAACATGGATCACCAAGACTAAAAATTTGTTAAAACTGAGCTTTCATCAGCACCTGCTGACATCATCAGAGTGTAAGCCAGAGTGTAAGCCAGGAATAGGAATCACGTTCTTATCATCTCTATGAACTGCTAGCTTCACAGAGACTATAAGAATGTGCTTCCCACTCCTGGCTTACATTCTGATGACATCAGCAGGTGCTGACGAAAGCTCAGTTTTAACAAATTTTTAGTCTTGGTGATCCATGTTTTTACTTTTATCATACACACACACACACACACACATATACACATACACACAAAAAATAATCTCATTAGTAATGTTTTTTTTTCAAGAAATTGTATAAACAGACATATATTTGCATTTCAGTTTACTGAAATCTTCAAATCCAAACTGGTCTGTGGGGGCAAATGAAAAAATCACTGAGCTCTGGAAAATTTATAATGAACTGATTCCATTTTAGAAACTGAATATGGAATTTTAAATTTGGTGATTATGGAAGAAAATATGATGAAAAGCTTCTGTAATGGTTACACTGATTTCTTGGTGATGGTTCTATATATATATATTTTTTGTACCTCAGCTACTGAATCTGTGTCTCATTTTTATAGTAAATGTGTTTTAATGATTTTTTTTTACTGTTGTTAGCTGCCTACAGCCATGAATTTGAGATAGGTTAATGTATAAATTGAATAATTGAATTGAACAGATGAATGAATGAATGAATGGCAGAAGTATGGAAGGTTTCTCTGTGTAGTATTGATTAATGAGTGACAATGCAATTTATATTGGTTCAACATGTTGTCAAAACATTTATCAAGAGACATAATTCATTTTACATATGAAATTCTTAGCATACCTGTCATAGGAGATCTTTTACTTTTCCTACTGACAACTACTTTGCAAAAGGAAAAGTAAAGAGCAACCTATTTTTATCTTAGTCATCGACGAGCCACCTTGTTTCTCAGAAAATAATCATAATAAGAAGAGACCAACTTTTCACCCTTGCTCCTGCCAAACAAAGAAAAACTGTGGAGAATTTTGGTGCCTACCAGAAAGATGGAATACTCTACTTATAACTGACAGTTGAAACAGGAAGCAAGAATCAGCCTCATCAAAAGTCAATTAGCCAAAGCACCATAAAATGTTACTCTTAGAATAATACAATAAGGATGACACGCAAATTCATGAAGCGTTCCATATTTTTTGGGAAGGAGCCGAGGTGGCGCAGCAGTTAGAGTGCAGTACTGCAAGCCACTTTAGCTGACTGTGTTCAGCAGGTCAGCCTTCCATCCTTCCGGGGTAGGTAAAATGAGGACCCAGATTGTTGGGGGCAATGTAAATATATATATATATATACATTGCTTACTGGTGCACACCGCTTAGAGAATGCTTGCACTTAAAGCGGTATATAAGTCTCATAAATAAATAAATAAATAAATATCAGCCCCCATCTGATACAGATGTACTTGTATATTTCTCTATATTTCCTTTCTGCTTTCTTTTCAATAGATATTTTTTCTACCATCCTTGTAAGGAAGGAAGACATGACAGTTCCTTAGTCACTTCTTTCAAAGTTACATAATAGACATCTAACTATAAAAGAGATTATAAATATATTTAAATAACCTCTGAGTCAAAATTCCAACTCCAGTAACCTCATAGATATCTCCATGAAGTTTCCTTGGCAGTGGAAATTGTTTCCTATTTCTTTCTTCTAGGATTTTTAAAATTTCCTAGTCTAGCCTATAACTCTGGGATTCACTTGTATCCTGTCAACCTATTATAGTGACCCATGCCTGATCAAAGAACAAATAATAATTTGAGCTCTCCAAAAGGCAGTCAAAATTGCCCTATAAAAGCAATAGATTCAATAAATAGGTCAAGGGTAACAATACTATCAAAGTATTAAATTAATTATTTACACCAGTAAAAATAAAATGGACAGATTGTTTGTTTCTGAATTGCATTTTTATGAAACAATATGTATTTACAGGTGCATCTAGCTTCATTTGCTGACATTTTCACTTGAAGGGATAACTGAGACTGAGAGTATGGCTGAGACTGAGACTGGAAAGGACTTTTCCCTGGGACTTTACAGGGAAGTGTAAAGGGAACTGTTGAGAAAGATAATCAAATATTAGCATGTTGATATTTATCATTGGTATTTATAGTCACTTCATTGTTTTATTGTGTGAAACAGTCTGAGACACAATTTCCTTTCTTGTGATATTTGTTTAGGCTTAAAGCATGAGTTCTTTGTTTTAATTACTTTAAGCTATATTTGTATTTTTTTCAGGTGCTGCCTTGTCTGTTGAATCAAATTCTTTTACTGTTTCCCCTGTTGCTGTATCAGAAAAAGCTGCCATCATCTTTACTGCTCTCCTGTGTTCAGTAGCCTCCATGCTTGTTTTGGGATGTGTTGTTATTTGTTGGCTCAAGAAAAGCAAGAAAAACAGTAAGTCATGAATTAGAATGATGATTATCAACCATGATTTATAGGAAAAAAGGACTTTGCAATTAGCAATAGCTGGTGAAAGAATGTTGCAGTCCCCCAGTTACAACAGGGATGTGTAAATGCTTTCTGCTGATCCACATTTGTTTTGCTTGAGCCTTCTGTGCTGGTTCTTGATGGAGTATCTTTTGGGCCACTTTTCCTATCACCAGTGGCACTGTGTTCCCGATGAGTGAGACAAATGGGAACAGGAGACAAATTAAGGAAGGGGGGAAAAAAATAGCCACTGCACATTTTTTTATGCAAAATTGACTGCTTCGTTCTTGAACCAGCACTCAAACCAGAATTAGATATTTCAAAAATTTGGCACGCAGCTATTGAAAAAATGCTTATATTAGAAGTAATAGACACATAAAATGTATGTTGGCAAAGCTAATGTACAAGAAAGGCTACGAAGAAAATAAATTCCAAGTACAAAAATTTATATGAAAAAGTGTGTATTAGAAGCAGTAAGTATGAAAAATATCCTGGAATAACATTCTTATTGACTTTTAAAAAATGACTATCTGATACAGATATAAAAAGATACTAGCCAGGATGGAAAAATGAGAAACAATAAACCTGAATTTTATTCAGTTTCACTCATCCCAGCTGTGTCAAATATGATATAATCGGTACATATTATTACGGTACATGTTGCCTTGCATTTCTTTTACTTTTCTAACAACCCAGCAGGATAGAGTAAGATAGGGAAATTTCCATGGTCTCCTCCCAAGTTTCATAGTTCAAAAAAATCCAACAATGCTTGGTCAAAGCTTCTATTAATATAATCTGGGTGTTGGAAGTACTAGTGAGCTGACTAAAAGCCATTTAAGTTGCATTATGTAGTCAAGTGTTTCAAGTAACAGTCACACTGTTTGTATTCTTCTTGAATTGCAGTTCAATTCAAGTTAAAAGAGTCTTAATATTTCAAGCTGCTGAAATGTCAGAATTCAAGCATTTATGTTTAATTTTTTTAAATTATAATGTTTATAATTATACATTTATTTGTCAATCCATTGCTCTGGAGAAACTGTTCCTGTAAAAATCAACAGTATGGACTAGAAGACCTCCAAGGTCCCTTCCAGCTCTATTCTATTCAAATGGTTCTAGATGGGCATTTTAATATAAATAAATGGTGAATTAATGAATGTTTACTGTTATTCTCATTAAGCTCTTCAAATATTTTGATGTAGGAAATAAGCTCAGACAATCTCTGAAGAATAAAAAACGCCCCCAAATAAAGGAAAATCAAGTAAATTGCAGTATCCATCAGCACTGAACTGGGAAAGAAAATGAACATTCCACTTCTATGAGAGAAGGTGAGTTTATTGAATACCAAAAAAGGCTGCATCCCACTACAAAGCATATTTTATCTGAAACATTTTAGCTATAATAATTTAGACCTCTGCCTAGAAGAGATTTAATTCTCTGAGCTGGACTTTTCTGATACAGTTCCCCCTCACCAAGTACACATACACACAAGGAGGGAGAGTATATATGTAGGCATATGTGCGTATGCATATATGTATGTACATGTACATGCCTCAATTGTAATTATTGCTTAGATGTAGATTTTAGATTTAGATTTTTTTGGGGGGGGAAGGGGGTAACTCCTGGAGAACAATTTTTGTTTTCTGTTAGTCTCTTTTGTGACAAACAGAACATAGATTTGATCCTCCAACATTTTAGTTCAGAGGATCTCAAGAGAGAGAAAGGAAATCATTCGGCAACACGGGGTGAGGTATCATCAGTACGAGGATGATACCCAATTATATATCTCCACCCTGTGTCCTTTCAGTGAAGCAGTCGACGTGATGTGCCGGTGCCTGGAAGATGTGAGGGTCTGGATGGGGGTGAACAGGCTTAGACTCAACCCTGATAAGACCGAGTGGCTTTGGGTCTTGCCTCCCAAAGGCCAACTGGATGGTCCATCTTTAGTCCTGGGGGGGGGCAAATTTACCTCCTCAGTGCAGGCACGCAACTTGGGTGTCCTCCTGGACTCACAGCTAAATCTGGAACAACATCTATCAGCTGTGGCCAGGGGGACCTTTGCACAGGTTCGACTAGTGCACCAGTTGCGGCCTTATTTGGACCGGGAGGCTTTACTCACAGTCACTCATGCCCTTGTCACCTCAAGACTGGATTACTGTAACGCGCTCTACATGGGGCTACCCTTGAAGAGCGTTTGGAGGCTGCAGTTGGTTCAGAACGCAGCCGCGAGAGCGATTGTGGGCGCGCCAAGGTACGCCCACGTGTCACCTATCCTCCGCGAGCTGCACTGGCTTCCTGTGGGTCTCCGGACGCAATTCAAGGTGTTGGTTATCACCTTCAAAGCCCTTCATGGCATAGGGCCAGGTTACCTACAGGACCGCATTCTGCCGCACAGCTCCCAGAGACTGGTGAGGTCCCATAGATTGGGCCTCCTTCAGGTCCCGTCGGCCAGACAATGTCGGCCGGCGGGCCCTCGGGGAAGGGCCTTTTCTGTGGTGGCTCCGACCTGGTGGAATCAACTTCCCCCTGAGGTTCGAACTACTCCCACCCTGCCGGCCTTTAAGAAGGCTGTTAAAACCCTCCTGTTCCGGCAGGCCTGGGGCTGATGTCCCCGGGGGGCCAGGATATGATCGGACTCGCAGTATGACTGCTTTATTTTATTGTTTTATGATTGTTTTAACTTTGTACGCCGTCCTGAGTCCTTTGGGATTGGGCGGCATATAAACACTGAAAATAAATAAATAAATAAATAAATAAATAAATAAATAAATAAATCTGAGATTTTGAAAAGGTACAGGTAGTCCTCGACTTACGACCAAAATTGAGCCCAAACTTTCTGTTGCTAAGTGAAACATTTGTTAAGTGAGCTTGCCTCATTTTATGACCTTTCTTGCCACAGTTGTTAAGTGAATCACTGTGGTTGTTAAATTAGTCAAACTATTATTAAGTGAATCTGGCTTCCCAATTGACTTTGCTTGTCAGAAGATGACAAAAAGGGATGACATGACCCCATGATACTGCAACTGTCATAAATATGATACAATTGCCAAACATCTGAATTTTGATTACATGACCATGGGGATGCTCCTACGGTTGTAAGTGTGAAAACTGGTCATAAGTCACTTCAGTGCCATTGTGACTTTGAACAGTCAGTAAGCAAGCTGTTGTGAGTCCAGGACTACCTGTAGTATTGAGCCAAATGATTCAATCATATTGCAGGCTAATTCTGCCAACTGCCAGCAGTTTGACTCTTACCGGCTCAAGGTTGACTCAGCCTTCCATCCTTCCATGGTTGGTAAAATGAGGACCCAGATTGTTGGGGCAATGTGCTGACTCTGTAAACCACTTAGAGAGGGCTACAAAGCACTGTGAAACGGTATATAAGTCTAAGTTCTATTGCTATTAAAAAACTCACTTTTGAAAAAATATTACTTGAAATAATTGATATTAAATATTGATTGGCTAGATTTTATATTATCTATATTATGAACACTTTGCTATAAATTGTTTTGATCAATCCTTTGTGAGTTTAACCATCTATCAATCTATCTATGAAAGACCATGGCAATTCTTTTGTTTAAAATGCTACTTAAGAACACAACATCTAATTGTTTTGATATATGCAAGCTTTACATTTTGTCATAACTTGCCCTTAAAGAAACTGAGAAAAATTAGGTAGACCCACATAAAACATTTTATGAAAACTGAATGGATAGCTTATTTGAGACAATTTTATATGTAAAATTTTGGGGAAAAGGAGTATCTGGAATGAAAGTAAAGGACATCCACTGGTCAGCATGAAACAACTTGTCATGGCCAACATGCTGCAGGAAAATTTGCCGTGGCAAACTCATCGCTAGCCAACTCATTGCTGGACAATTCAGATGAATTGTCCCACGGTGAATTGGACACATCGAGTTGGACTTGGCAAGTTGTCCTAGACCCCCACTAGTAAAATTGTTTTGCAGTCATTTGCAAAATAAAGGCAGATGGATTATTTGATGTTTTTTATTCTTCCTTTTATACAAGAAGTTGAGCAGATTCCTGTCTTATTGAAAAAGCAGAAAATAAGTTTAGATTGTTTTTTTTTTCACTTTTCTCTTACAATATTACTTAGTGGAATAAAGGCTTTCTCTAGAAAGAAGAGTTATTGCATTTGTTTCTGCAAAGTGAAATGGCATCTGTGGATCAGGTCATAATGTCTCCTTGCATTCTTTCAGTTATTCAGGTAATCTGGTAGATAATGAAATTTAAGTAAAAATTTAGGATTTTTAAAGCTCTATCAGTTATTTATTTACTCCATATTCATAGGAATCAATTTTTATCTGGAAATTGCAACTAGCAATTTGTACACTTCAGTCAACTAGGTTTTTTTTTTTCAAATACTTCCAACAATTCTTCATTCTTGCTTATTTAGCCATGATTTTAAACCTATTTCAAACTGCTCTCCTTGTTCATTGGGGGGGGGGGAATCTTTCAAATTTGAACCCCTGCAATTGATAGTATCTCAAAGAATGCACCTGGCAACAAATTTCTATGCTAGAGTTTGGTTTCCATTCGTGTTCTAGGGTTGGAGGCAAAGAAGGGCTAGATTGGCAGTTTGTCTATAAAAAATTAGCCTCAATTTTTTTCTCTCTAAAAATTATTGCTTGAGAAGCACAAGTATGTGTATATGCTGTAAATTGGGGAGAAGAATGATATGTTATTCTACTGAAGGTAAGACTAAGATAGAATGTAAAAAAGAATTGCAAATGCTTTTCTGGATTCAAACTTGTTGCATATGATGGAAGCAGAAAGAAGCTAGTTTTAAGTTTCATTTTCTGATTTTAATTAATATTTATTACAGAAGAGCAGAAAGAGCAAAAAAGGAAATGCTACAGTTTGTATGTTTTGATATTTGCTATACCCTTTCAAAATACAGCATTCAGCTGTATGCCTTAGGATACATATCTGCTATAAATTCATTTTTTATCTAATTTGTCTGAGATCTAAGCTTCCTGTGGAGGTCTGAGATCAAAGGATCTGATTCTTTCTGATGTTGGCTCTGACATATAATGTGTGCTGACTTAGTTCTGTCTATAAAATCACAGTAGGAGACTGTCAGAGTCCTTTTGGAACCTTTACATAGTGGACTTTTATTTCAGCTGATAAGGATGACAGGTACTACATTGATTGGAGCTCACATGTAAATAATTAATGGGAAGATTTCCCCCCCCCCCTCTCTCTCTCTGCAAAAGAAAATCCAGGTCTTTAGATTATTTTTTAAAAGAAATTGCTGGAAGATCATTTTAAAAAAAAAACCTGATATATTCAGATTTAAATAGGAGTAACAATATACTAAGCTAATGTAAAATGCATGACACAAAGCATCTAATTTTTTAAATAGCCCCTACCTTTTAAAACATTGTTGCTTTTGAAAATAGAGGGACCGTCAAAGGTAGTTATTTCTCCTTCATTTTTGCCAGCTAATTTTATTTTCCATGGAATATATTTGATGCAATATATTTTTTGGCATTTTAACTAGTGTTTAGGGATATAAAACAGAGTAAACCAGTTTAGAACTTAATATAACATAAATCATCGAAGAGATTAGATTTGCTTTGATTTAGCTACTTTCATCCAACTGCATAATGACATAGGACCAAATCCAAACATTTTCCTTTTGTTGATAAAAGATTTTAATCAGCAGGTTGGGGGAAGATATAATTTTCATCCATTTCCCCTCCTTTGACTCTGCTCACTTTCCAAATTCTCTTACAGAAGGATACTTTCTAAAGCCAGCCATACAAGAATTCACTGATTAGCCCTCCCTGTTCTACTGAAGGAAGCTTTGCACTGGCAAAGGAAGCTGCTCTTGGTTTTAAAGGGTCACCATATGTAGGCCATCATAATGAGAAAATATGTGTCCTCTTTTTTTGTTTGTTTGTTTCCTTGTTTTATTGCTGGAGTATAATCACCATTTTCAGATGATTAGATGAAAGAAAGAAAGAAAGAAAGAAAGAAAGAAAGAAAGAAAGAAAGAAAGAAAGAAAGAAAGAAAGAAAGAAGGAAAGAAAGAGGGAGGGAGGGAGGGAGGGAGGGAGGGAAGGAAGGAAGGAAGGAGGGAAGGAAGGAGGGAAGGAAGGAAGTTTAAACTGGGACAAAGTATGAAAAAGGAAGACAGCAAACACCGTCTGGTTTGTTCCCTTTCCTTTTTGGCATCTAGGCTCAATAAACAAATTTTCCATCATGTGTCAGTAGCTGTTGAGCAGGTTTTAAGAAAGCTGAGAATGTATTAATTTACTATCATCACTGACAGACAATGTTTTTTCTAACAGATATGAAACTGTGTGAAGAACTTACAGAAGAGCCATTAAAGAAGTTGCATCAAGGAGCATTGAACATCCCATTAGCAGGAACAGCAAAAGAAATCACAAAAGACCATTGGTTCCATAAAAGGGAATCAACCAGGGAATCTGTGGAGTTTCAGGAATTGCACATCAAGGAGCTTAATGAATGGAAGAAGACCAAACAGCATATCATTGACTATGTTCAGCATAAAGAAATGAAAGGAGAGCAATTCATAGACCAAAAATATAAAAGACACAAAGAGATGCCTGTGACAAGATCTGAAGAAGATGTGAGGGGAAAACAGGAAGTTACAGTATCATAATATCCAAATGTTCCTGAGTGTTTGGCTGCTTTTGGACTTTTCATTCTTAATGTAACTGCATATTTTGAGATATAGAAAATAGAGACAACCTGTTTAATTTTTAGAGTGAAATGAACAAAGACAAGAGGGCAAGCAATGTTCCTATGAACTGTTTCTAGCACAAGTCACTGGAGATGGTTTCAGTGCTGTTTTGTTATCTCATGATCACTGCCGTTCCTCTTACTGATTTTAGCCATAGTGTTATATATATTTAGCCATGGTGGTGCAGTGGTTAGCATGTAGTATTGCAAGCTAACTTTGCCAACTTTCAGCAGTTTGATCCTGACCAATTCAAGGTTGACTCAGCCTCCCATCTGTCCGAGGTTGGTAAAATGAGAAGTCCTATTGTTGGGAGCGATATGTTGCCTTTGTAAACCACTTAGAGAGGGCTGTAAAGTACTGAGAAGCAGTAAACAAATCTAAGTGCTATTGCTATTGCTATACAAGATGTAGAATGGTATGTAGAATGTAGATGTAGAATGTTTTTGCTTGCCTGGTTACTTGCTTATTTAGTTATGAGCCTTATTTCAGCAAATAATATTAAATCATTATAATCATTTAAATTATAAAATTGTTTAAACTAAATAAAATGGCTTAAAATGCTGTCATTTCCCATGGCTAAGGCAGTGACACAGAGAGACTTTTCCAGCACCATTTTCAAGAACTGTGTCAAAGTCTTATGAATAAAAGTTGATTTAGAATTTACACTGGCCTTTGGAATTAGCATCCCCAAGGTAAATTTTACTCTCTCCAAATTGTTCTCCTATAGCATGTAGTCTACCAGGACTCACAAACAAGCAGGATCTATATAGAAATGTCTCTCACCTTTAGCATTAATGGATGTAAAGAATTTCAAGTGAAGGCTTGAATCATTCCATAATTTCTGATAAATTATACCTAATGATGTAAATTTTCCATTGGATTAGCACTGCACGTATTTTATGCTATTACTGTAATTTCTAGTGAAAATCATGAGAGTAGTTCCATGTGCATATATGCATACA
Source organism: Crotalus tigris (assembly GCF_016545835.1). Lineage (NCBI taxonomy): Eukaryota > Metazoa > Chordata > Lepidosauria > Squamata > Viperidae > Crotalus > Crotalus tigris. Next base: position 92,675 of record NW_024096736.1, read on the forward strand.
ATTATTGTGCACATTTGCTTTACAAGTTAGTTTTTATAACTAAGACATCTTAGTTATCTACTGTTCTCTGAAATTCAATACATCCATTATTTACATTCCTCTGTAAATAAGTGTCTGATTTCTTAAATAATAACTGGATCCCAACTTTTCAAGAATGGGATCAATGTGAACCAAACAATGGGAAACAAAGATTTTTACAGAAATTGAGAGCTACAGGGTGGGAAATCCTAGCAATCTGATTGGTTGACAATGCTTAAGGAAGCTGGCTGTTTGTACGGTGGTGGGTAAGCAAGGCTTCAATTCTTTGGCTCAGGTGGGATTGCAGGGGCCCATTATTTGAAGATCAGTTTGGGGCTGATAGGATTGGGCAAAAGTCAGGGAGGAAGGATGTGCAGCATCTCTTTGGTTTCTCACCAATATTTTCTGCACCCCTTTTTTATACAAGAAAATATTGGTGGCCAAAACCATGGTAACAATTCTTTTTAGTTTGCTGTTATTAATAGTTTAGGGTTTAAATTAATTATCTCATTCTAATTTATTTCTATTTATTCCACATTTTGCCAACAGTACAAATTATGTTTAGCTAGTTCCTATCTGGAAAAAATACTAGAGAATAGCTTAACTGTGGATTGTGGCTTTTAGTTATGAATGCATTTGTTGAGAAGAATTCTGCCTCTTATCCTCTAGTCTAGTGTGACAGTGAACAGGGTTTGACCTTCTGTATGACATCCTTTTAGGTATTTGAGTAGTAATATCATATGCCTTCCATCTCAGTCTTTGCTTCCCAAAGCTAATTATTCCTAATTACTTAAATTTCTCTTTGAGTGGACTTAGATTGTATCTCTAGTCTAGATATCATTGTTAATCTTTTTCTGAACATACTGAAATTTGCCTGATGCTTTTTTCAAATGCAATGTCCAGAACTGACCAACTATCAGTTCTGATCCAAAGGGATAGACATGCACGTTAAAAAGGGACAGGACTTTGATGGTTTAAAAAGCAAAGTGACTATGGCAGATCATCCTATTCTGTGACAAGTTACAACTAGTCTGTAGACATCTTAGTAATAGTAATGTCAAAAATTTCTATGGATCTTTAAATATATTTTACCTTATTGTGTCAGTCATTCTATTAATTTCATATGATTATTTCTTATGAAGGTAACTTTTCTCCTTCAACTTCAGCCAAGAGTATTATTCTGTTCCTTTACCACAATGAAAGTCTTGAGTGAGGAAAGATTTGAAATAAGCTCATTCCAGGCTACTCTGACTTCTGAAACCTGAGCACAAAAGGAAGATGAAACACTAAGAGCAGATACATGCTTTAGGATGATGACTTTATCAAGTCTTGACTTTGGAATACTAGCAGTGGAGGACACAAGGGGTAGCTGAGGTGGTAGGGATCTTCCATACAAATTGGACTGGCCGCAATCTAGCCTAAGCCAAGAGATTGTAGTGTGGTTTATATTGGGTAAGTGTGCATAAGTGCATTTAGTACTGCTACTTAGCTGTTGTTTTTAAGGTCTTTCTTTCAGCTAGAGAAGTGCTTTATAGAAGAGATGGTGGGTCTCTGAGATAGTTGTTGGGGTTTTAAAGGCCAACACCTTAATTACATCTGATAAACAGTTGGCAGACGGTATAGATGGTTCAGTATGTGTGATTCTGGTACTTTGTTCTGGTTAACAGATTAATTTATTCACTTGCAACTTCCAGATTCTTTGTAAGAGTAACATGACACAGAACCCATTAAACTAGACAAGTTGCAATATAACTGAGGCATGGAGAGACACATCCTTTAACAATAAGGCACAAGCAATCAAAGGCCCAGAATACTTCCTACCTCTTCTCTTAGTCACCAAAAAACACAATAAGACCGATAAGCCTTTGTTCCCAAGGCCTCCCTTGAAGACTGGCTCCAGAAATTGCTAAATTTCATCCAATTAATTATCATAACTAATAACATCCATGTCATCAAACAAACACATCATTGTATTAACTCGATTAATTAATAATTCAATCCAAATCTAAAACATCTCAATTTTCTTCATTCCATTACATAATAATTTTCATACAAATAAACGTATCATTCTAAAAAATACATTCTTAATATTCTAGATTCTATTCTGACTTCCGGTTCCAGAACATGGCGACACTGATCGTGCCTGGAGACTTGTCTCCATGCCATCCGGAGTTTCCTTCGCCAGTAGACCCCCTAGAGGGTCGAAAGTCTCCCTGGAGGGGCAACCACGGAGGAGGAGGCTTGCTGGTAGATAGGGGAGGGCAGCAGCTTCCCCCGTGTCTCCAGCTATCTCCTTAGGGCTGATGGAGCAAAGATCTGCCTGCAAGATGGCCGATCACCCTGCTGCACCAGCCGAAAGTCACATTGTCATCTAAGCATTATAGACCACAGATGATCCGGGTGAGATCCCTTTTGTTCCTCTCTTCACCCCATGCTGTTTTTCCTGTAAAAGCTTGTCCTTGGAATTATTTCCCCGTCTGGAGAAAGCGGCTTTTGTAATTGTGGGAACAAAGGCATTTTATAAAAGGACAGAAAAAAATATTCATTTAAAGACTATACTTTATCTCTATCTACTTTGAGGTACAAAAAAAATGTTCTTTGTTTTTTTGGGGGGTTTTTTTTGAGCGGTATTATTTTATATTGGGAGAATATTTCCTTTTCCACTCTTTCTTTAAGAAATAGAAAAGAAAAGGAAAAAAATGTCATTTGAAACAGACTTTTTAGCTTACTGAGGACATCTACTGGTCAAAAGTTAATATTGTAATTGTTGACTATTTGGAGATGATTTTGGCCTTCAAACTATTTTTCAAGAGACAAGATAATTTGAGCCAGCTGTGAGATTTGTGGGGGTGGATACTCTTCAACTGTAGCCTCCACAAAAAAAGAAAAAAAGAAAAAAAAAGGATTGCTTTTCAACTATTGTTAAAATGGAGAAGCCTCAATCACATTTAAACTGTAAACTTATACTGGAAAAGATCTATGAGACCAAAGAAGAAATATGCACTACAATAAAAGAGTTTACTATAGAATTAAGAGCCAAAATCTCTACTATAAACCCCCAAATTGACACCTTACACCTGACTACTAATTAATCTTACACATGATTACTCTACAAAACAGATTATACAAGAAGAGGATTTAACTGAGAATAAAGAGAAATTTATCTTGCCTTATAAGCAGTCTACTTAAGGCTTTGAGGACCAGGAAAAGCAAAGATTGAGTTTTGAACTTTTGAAGCAATGAGGACTTATGGATAAGAGAAACAGAGGGCCAATGCAGAGACCAAGATGGTTTTCATCAAATCAAAGGACACTACAAGCAACAAAAAGAGACTTATCAGCTGGAAGGGAAGCTCTGCTATGGAAACCTGCTTGGCATAAGAGGAAGGCTAGAATAAGATTGAAAAATGAAATTTAAAATTTCATGCATTGGACTAAAGGCAATCTAGAACTATGGACTGATTTAAGGATTAAGATTATGAGTTAGAAGTAAAGAGATGTTTTAGACTTGGATTGAATCAATAATTAATTGAATGTTAATCAAATAAGATGACTTGTTTGTTTCATAATATGGATGTTATTAGCTATGATAACTAATTGGATGAAATTTGTATTCTGCTTAATGGATTAATATGAATTAAGGTTTGATACTATTCTGTCACCTTAAAGAGATTGATTAATTGATGGATTAGATATGTATAGGATAGATAGATAGACATGTACATTTAGATATATATAGAATAGATCAATATTTTTGCTTAAAAATGAGATATTTTCTATATAATGGATTAAAGGTGCATGACTTCTTTTCAGCTGGTAACTATCTGCAACACGAACATGTCTCTGCTACTTCTTTTTGTAGTAATATCCTCGTGATGCTGCTTTCAGACAACCTTAATTCATCCTTAGGTGTATGCATACAGTGAAAAGACATATAAAATACGATTTTATTGTGAATACAAACTTATAGTGTTCACCAACCATTAGGTCAGCAATCAGATTTGCCTGACAGCTGTTGGTTACTTTAGGTCCTCTAGATTTGGTCTCTGGGAACTGTATTGTGTTTTGGGCAGTGGGAATGTCTGGTTCTTTCAAATCAGGATTCCCCATTGTATGTATTTGTGTATATATCTATGTATGCATTTATTTTTATAAAATGTATTAGCCACCCATCTTATCATAGAGTAACTCTGGCAGCTTACAGTCATAAAATATGTCTATACATTACAATTAAAACATAAATAATTAAAATCAAACATTAAAGCCTAAGGACACATGGGGAGGGTGGAGTGGAGGAGATGGACTCTGTTGTTACTCGATCATCCACCCCAACTGGGGTCCCAAGCCGACTGGCAAAGCCACATCTTTAGGCCCTTACAAAAGGACAGGAGGATTGGGGCCAACCTCATATTTCGGGGGGGGGGGAGAGATGTTCCAGAGGGCAGGAGCAACAGCAGAGAAGGCCCTCCTCCTGGACCCCACCAGCCAGAATAATTGGGCTGATGGGACCCGCAGCATGCCTCCTCTGCTGGCACGAGTGGGACAGGCCAATCCCAGTGGGGTGATTCAGGTCTCTGAGTCAGTCAGTGGTGAGGAAGGAATTGCATTGTGACATGAGAGACTGAGGAAATTTCTCTCTCTGGTTCTTCATGGTGAAATTCTCCCTATGAGAGTAAGCTGTTGCTTGGGCTGCTTTTATAAATGCATTTGGTATGCTTCTTGACTATTGTGCAATTCATCCAAAAGAAGCCATACAATGATATGCCGTAAGGTGGGTTGTATACAGTACAACTAAAGTTATTCTACCAGTATATCTCTAAACCACACAAATGTGCTTCATTTACATGGGTTTTGCAACAAGATAACTGCTTCATTTATTTAATAAACAAATCTATATGGCTGACTCTAGGCGGCTTATAGCATTAAAATTCATGCCTTGAGAATCCCAGAGAATTTGAAACCATCACTTGATCTTTAGGTGGCTCCATTTCCCCCCCAGTCATTAGCTATTCAACAAGTTGTCTGAAATGGTAAAAGCCCTGTACATTCCTTTTTGGCATGCTCTCTAAATATTTGGATAATCCAGTTCCTTAGACCTAGAGCTCCAGTTCTTCCCCACTTTCACCCTTGTTCACATCAAAGCCAAATTCTGTATCCTGCTTTTTTTTCCTACCCATTTCATAGATCCATATACATATATTCTCCATTGTTTTTTTTTTTTTAACTCATTTTAACAAAAGCCATCCAGAGTTGTTTGCTGTGAGATGGGCAGCAAATAAATTCAATAAATAAAATAAAATCACGACAGCAACTGTGTTTTTAATATTTTTTTTTCACAGACAAGGACATTAGTCATAATACAATTTGGTCTAAATGTGCCAATAAATTTGTCATTGTGAAAATCACTGCCCATTCCTCTGCTTCACAGTAAACATAGGGATAAAGTGTTGGCAATGAAAATTACTGGAGTATTTTAAAGTTGCCATTTTATGCAGCATAATTACTAGCAAGCTATGTCGGTCAGGCATGAAAGTTGGAAAAAAGGCACAAAATACAATCACAGCTTTTCTTGTTACTAAAAAATATTCATTTTTCCCCTCCAGGATTAATTCGGGGATTATATTTTAATTTTTCAGTTACTAAACAGAAAAGTATTTCACTAGAAAAGAATGGTATTAAAGAGAAATGATTCTTCATTTGCCCTTAGGCAAAGACAGGATTTGATTTGATGTGTTACTTTGGAATCTGGATTGGTATCCAGAGATGAGAGAAGTGTTTAATATAATTTACATTTCATTTTCTCACTTGACACGAGTCTCCTGTCACTCATCAAATGAAGGGGTTTAGCAAATAACTTTTGTCAGCATGAGAGAAGAGAGGATATTCCTAGCAATTTCCCCCCTCTTGTATTATTAATATGCTGGACATACATACATATCATATTTGGTAGTAACTGACAATGGGACATTGGTGGGATCCTATCAGTAGCCAGTCTGAAGGGTATCAGTGTGACAGGTGGACTGATTTCCATCCTCTGCCTGCTTTTGACCATTAGAACTATTAAAACAAAGTCTGCAACCCTAAGTAAATTGTCACAACTGAGGAATTCTTTCACAATATAGACATTTCAAAGCAAACTCAGAAATCTCTCACCTTTTGGTTGTATAACCAGTTTTCCTGTCCACTTGCTTCAGGGCATATTTCTCCATCAATTACACATTCATTTCATATGAAATGGGGTTCCAGAACCATACGCTTATGCTTATTTATTTGTTTGTTTGTTAGATTTCTAGTCTGAGTAGCTAGAACTCAAAAGTAGCTTGCACAGAGATTTCCCTTTATTTTAACCCTCCCCCCCCCCCAAAAAAAACAATTTAAGTGTGACTGGCCCATAATCATCTGTAAGTTTCTATGGCAAAAGGCAAACTTGAACTGTTTTTTTACAGCCCTAGTCTAACAACTTTATTGTTGCCATTCATGTGGCAACCTAGAACAAGCAAGATGGCTGCAGCAGGTTTGTTGTAGAGTTGACAGTTGCACCAAATTGTCATAATACAAATATGTACACCTTGTTTGGGATGAGGGAGTGCAATGGCTCAATGGTTAAAAAAGCTTAGCTTGAACCTGAGTTCAAGACCCAAGCTCCACACAATGGGATGAGCTCCCATTACCTGCCCCAGCTCCTGCCCACCTAGCAGTTCAAAAGCATATAAATGCAAATAGATTAATAGGTACCATTTTGGTGGGAAAGTAGCAGAATTCTGTGAGTCTTTGTCATATAGGCATGCTGGCCACATGACTAGCGAAAATTTATTTGGACAACGCTGGCTCCCTCGGCGAAGAAACGGAGATGAGCGCCATGACCTAAAGTTGGACACAATTAGACAGGGAAACCTTTACCTTTTGTTTGAGATAGAGGGACTGATCCTTATTCCAGTATAGTCACTACAGATTTAAATGAATTTTATATTTCACCAGTGAGAGTCTTTCAGAGATAGGAATAGTTAATCATAGAAATATATAGTACCTGTAGGTATTTTAAGTAGGTTTATGGAAGTTTCAACAGATTCAGAATTCAGCTGTTAGAATTCCAACCAAATTTATCAAGTTGTAACTATGTTCCAAGAACTAATCTTGATTCTCAATTTATTTCCAAGCCAATTCAGTTTCTAAACAGACTAGACTCGACTAGATTAGACTAGACTAGACTAGACTAGACTAGACTAGACTAGACTAGACTAGACTAGACTAGAATAGAATAGAATAGAATAGAATAGAATAGAATAGAATAGAATAGAATAGAATAACAGAGTTGGAAGGAATCTTGGAGGTCTTCTAGTCCAACCCCCGTTCAGGCAGAAAACCCTATACCATTTCAGATAAATGGTTGTCCAATTTCTTAAAAACTTTCAGTGTTGGAGCATTCACAACTTCTGGAGACAACTCATTCCACTGATTAATTGTTCTGTCAGGAAATTGCTTTTTAGTTCTATTTGCTTCTCTTCTTGATTAGTTTCCCCCTCATCTTTTTCTTCATTAAACTAGACATACCCAATTCCAGCAACCGTTCCTTATATGTTTTGGCCTCCAATCCCCAAATCATCTTTGTTGCTCTTCTCTGCACTCTTTCTAGAGTCTCAACATTTTTTTTACATCGTGGTGACCAAAACTGGATGCAGTATTCCAAGTGTGGCCTTACCAGGCATTGTAAAGTGGTATTAACACCTCATTAACGAAGTCCAACTATCTGAAAGAGAATCTCTTATATCATCCTGCTTAACCAGTAAGAGCTTCAGAAGAAGCATTTTCTATAAAATGTAACTGGAAAAAGGGCACTTGCATCTTTAAAAGACAGTTCCAACAACTTATGTTGCCCTGTGGGAGTAAATACTAATGTTGATGCCAAATTATTACATTTTGATTTCATTATGTATTTCAGTTTTCTTAAGTTTTAGTACTTGAGATTTTAACATATTGAGTGTTGCAGGCTTGGTATTTATGCCTCATATCCAGATCATAGTGTTGTATAGATTTTTCTTAAAAAACAACAAATAGCTAAATAACTTAGGGAGCAAATTCCTACAGCATGATTTCTTGGATGCTGCTTACCCTACTTTTGAAATGTTGAGTTTGAACATGTAAAGCAGAACTGTGATTAATATCAAGATAATCTGAGGCTTCCTCCTTTTCTATAGCCATCCTCCAAAATCCACCAGTATTGCCACAGAGGTTTTATATAAAGCTTGTCTAATGCCTATGATCATTACCCCAGCCTATAACTGTAGGGTGATAAAACTATTCACACTTCACTATGATAGATGAAGAAAAAGAGAAGGAAACCACTCTATATGATCTGGTTACTTGCCAGTATAATTGCTTATTTGCTACTTTTGATCTACAAAGGAAATGTCTGTTCCTAGCAGAGCCCTTCTGCCAATAACTGTATCCGTTTCTTGGGTCTGGATCTAAACCTGGAATGTTTTCTTTAGGTGGGAAATTTGAATTCTGTCTAACGGATTGAAATGATTTAAGGTCTGATATTATTCTGTCAGTTTAAAGAGATTGATTAATTGATGGACTAGATAGGTATAGGATAGATTAATATTTTATTTTAAGTAGGGGAGATTAGTGGAAGAAGAAATAAATAAAATTCATGATAAAATTAAGGAACTAGAATATATGTGGAAGGGATACCTGAATTTATAAGGTTTGTATTTAAAGCTAACTTGATTATGGTATTCTAAATTTATAAAGCTTTAAAACAGGTTCAGGTGGAATAAATTTAAGCTAGAGCTGGATATTTTAAATATACTATGCTATTTGAAGAAAAAAAGAGAGGGAATACCTGATGTATTGATTGTACTATGTATATATGCTTTGTTCTAGGTTGTTTGATTACCCCAGCACCACAGTCTGTCCTGAGTACTTTGTTGTAAGAATTTAAAAAAAAACCAATAAAATGTGTTTCAAAAAAAAAAAGAAGTTATGCACCAACATGCTTTGTATATCATATTTGACACTAACTCTAATGTGCCCATTCCATTCTTTTGCAAATCTCCTGTTTCTTGCAGCAGTTTCAGATTTTTTTTCCCCCACTGATCTCCTGGCTGAGACATCTATTTTTTTTTTCCATTTGCATGATTACCTAGTGAAACTGCTCCAGGTTTATTTTCTTGTTCGCAAAATGGAAGCAGAGGTAGGAATGAAAACTTTGTAAAACAAGTGACTTTTTTTCTACCTGCTGGAAAATATATTCAAATCCAATGACTTAGTTTTTTTGTTCCACATTAGATTTGCTAGAAGGCTTTGAACAGTGACCATAATTACTATTTCATTCAATCCTGTTTGCATGCAGACTTTGTATTAAATTTCTTTGCAGTGAATTTGCAGTGAATTCAAATGGCATAGAAGTAGTCTTTATATAAAATCCAAGTCCTTCATCTCTTTAGGATTGTAGCAGGTTGGGTTCTATTCCTGCCAATATATACCAGCTGGCCAATAATACTGATTGTCCTTAACAAACACTTTCAAAAGTGTTGATCACCCTCAATGATCATTATGACTAGCTCACAGATCTAGAATGTCCCTTCACTGATACTGTATATACCTCATCCAGATTGCAATCTTCACTGGGTCAGTAATTGTTACAGTTGTTACAGATTTGCAAGCCAACTTCAAATGGGAAGGGAGAGGAGCAGCAGTTATGGTTGCTTAGATGAAGAAAAGTATGCAACATTATTAGGCAAGCTTTAATAAAAAAGACAGACAATGATTGGAGGCAGGAGAAGAAGAGAAATACATTGCTTCCAAGATAAAGCAATAACAACAATGAAAATTAATTATTGTGGTAGAAGACAAAAAGGTGCCAATCTAGAACATTGAACAATATGTCACCTTCAGGAATTCTGTTTGAAAGAAGTTGTCACTATGGGCTCATTAAAACTAACTTTTGGCCTTGCACAAACTGGGAATATTCCCAGTATATTGAAATATTTATTTAGAACAAGATGTAAATATATTTGATTGTTCAAATGGAAATGCATGGAAGATTTAAAGAAATCAAAACTGCAATCAAAATTCAGTACTGTATTGGTATTTGGGGAGAGACATAATGTACAGGTATTTTGAGGAAATTCTGGAATCTACCAAGACAAGTCAGCAGCAACAACGTCCTTTGTTTTAAAGAAGAAATTAGATGTTAGAAAGAAATATGGGAGTTGGTAATCTCTAGATGCAAACTCTATATGCACCTTCATTCTTGTAATAATAGAATCCAGATAGTCTGACAGAGTTACCCTCTGCCATCTGTTATATAAAGAATTAAGGTGAGGTTAACTGTTCTTCAGGGTTAGCATCTCTCCACACTAGTGGAATGGATATCAAAATAGCACACATAATTTAGCTTGAGTTTAGATTGATGCATCTTGGCTAAAACCTGATAATTTTACATTGGATGCATACTGGCCTGGAAAAAGGACTTGGAGTTCTGTTGAATGTGATCACAGTGTAAAGATGTTATGAAAAAGCAAAAATACACATTAGGCGTAATTAGGAAAGGAACTGAAAACAAAAATATTGTGGTTAAATACAGGTACTCTTTGACTTATGACCACAAATGAGCCCCAAAATTATGATGCTAAGTGAGACATTTGTTAAGTGAACTTTATGACCATTCTTGACACAATTGTTAAGTGAATTGCTGTAGTTATTATGTTAGTAACACAGTTGATAAAGGGGATCCGGCTTCCCCATTGACTTTGCTTGTCAGAAGGTTGCAAAAGATGATCACTTGACTATGGGACACTGCAACCGTCATAAATATGAATCAGTGTGAAAAAAGGTCATAAGTCATTATTTTCAGTGCCATTGTAACTTTGAACTGTCACTAAATAAACTGTTGTAAGTCGAGGATTTACTACGTGTAGTTGGATTAGGACATGGCTGACCCAGGTTCATATTTATACATGACTACTGGTATACTACTGTGTCCTAGTCCATCCTACTTCAAGGATTTGTTATTGAGGAAACAACAAGAGGCAAACAGCCATCCATCCAGGTAGAATGCTGTTCATAAACTTAGATGCTTCAAAAAAGATATTAGGAAAATTCATGATAGAGAAAGCTATAAACAGTAATAATAACCATACTTCTCTAGTTTATAAAATGTGGCAAGTCATCTGGCAAAAGGAGGATGTGTCGTCCTCTTTATTCTCATGTCCTTCATCCATTAGGCAGAGCCTTAAAATCAAATGTGCTCCATCCTTTTAGTATCATAGAGTTTTATTAAATTTAGAATTTGTTTTCAGAATAGTACTCATTCAAACTCATTCATCAACAGGTTCAATAGCCTACATTGACTTTATTTACTTTATTTCTAGATTCTGGCTATTGGATTTGATCCAGCCTGTTCAAATCTGTTATCACTGTGGTCTATACATCACATGACTTGTCATATACAGTATTTCAATAATGAAATTTGAAAAATGCATCATTTTCACTTGTACATTACTGCTAGCATATTGCTGGGAAAAATAATTTTTAATACATGTAAATCTAATTTTTTGCATCTGTTCCCCCCCCCACCTTTCCAATTGTCCATGTTCTCCTTTGCTGGTTCAGATATCTGGTAACCCTAACCATAAATGAGGGATCCTTGGTGGTCTCTGAGCTTGCTTGCAGATGTTTTATTATCCAAACTAGGTACCATCATCAGTGTTGGTAGTGGAAGTGTGCAACTGTGCAAGCAAATTTTTCCCATTTGTATGCTGTCTGGTGCATTTGATGCCCATATGTGGTATCAATATATAATAGATAGATAGATAGATAGATAGATAGATAGATAGATAGATAGATAGATAGATATGATAAACACACACACACACACACACACACACACACACAAACATATATATATATATACATATATAGGTCTTTGGTTGTTCGGGTTTTCTCCCGCGTAAAATTGGAAGTGTCTTGGCAACGTTTCGACGAAGTCCCATTCGTCATCTTCAGGCTGGTGCTTTCAGCTTTGTGGTTTGAGCAGCAATATATATATATACACACAAGAATATTGGTAAAAATGCGACTCCCGGGCATAATTATGAATAAAAGAATAAAACACGATCACCGGGAGGGTTGAAGTAAGAATACTTTACTAAAAATATACTATACTTATACTAAATAGTTGCCAAGCTTTCACTGGGGGAACTCCCCAGCATCGTCAGGGCTAAAAGGCCATTGCAATAAAGGTGGTTTAAGTAGGTTCAAGTAACGTTTGCGCACGGCTCCTAGACCGTGTTACTGGCCCTAATTGGCCAGCTGATAACCAAGATGTGTCTATAACGTTATGTTCTTTTCTTCGGATGCCCTTCCCTATCCCTCCACTGTTGGTCTTTGGAGGCGTTAGTAACATTACATCCCCTCCTCTTCCGATAATACCAACGCCTGCCATATCGGGGGGAGGATTCAATCTGATGTTTTCTTGTGTCTTATGATGAGGATAGGGTTCCACTAACTGTGGGTTAATATCCCTTCCCAATTGTATACCTCTCTCCTCCTTTGTCGTGTCAACAGCTCTTATCTGAGTATGGTATGCCTCAGCAATCATGTCTTTATTCTCCACCCCAGTCTTCCTTACATCCGTTCCCTCCCGTTGTTTGGCACTCAAACCGCTCTCATTACTCCTCCCCTTACTGATCGAGCGGGTTGTCATTCTATGCTTTCTCTCCCCTCTCCATGTGGGACACTCCTCGTTGCTATGGGCAAACGTACACTCTGAGATTGTAACATTAAGTCTTTTAGGTGTTCCGGCTCCATTGATATCGCTTCCTCCCTCCTGGGGGGGGGTGAGCCTCACATGGGGTTGTTGGGCGGTGCGTAGATCGTCCATATTGGGTGCCCCCTCCCTTTCTTTCTCCGTGCACGGGGAGTCCGCAGCCTCTATTCCAGCGTCCACATGTTGGGTGGGAGACTCTCTCGCCGCACGATCCGGCGCCGGTCACCTGGCAAGGGGGTGTTGATGGTATAGTTATTTACGTCCATATGTAGGCGTTCCCGATGGTGGGGGGATGTGGCTTCCTGTCCATAATGCCGCAAGTGTTGGTATGATTGTTTGCGGTGTAATGAGTGATAATTTGAGTCCCATTTCCGCAGTGCTTGTTGTGCTGGATGCAAGTCAATGCGACGATTAATTGAGCTGTCATTCGAGAACCAGGCCTCTTTCAGTAGCCGGCCTCCCTTTGTGGCATCTCTAGCTACGATACAGGTATTAGCAAAGTCAAATTGGTGGCCCTCCTGCACCATATGCATCCAAAGTTGTGAATGCTGCTCGCCCCGTTTTATAGCCAATTGGTGTTCATGGAGATGAGTCTTCAGGCGTTTGGCTGTTTCCCCCATATAGTTGCCTTGGCAATTTCTACAATTGATCTTATAGACAACAGATGATTTCTCCATAGGAGGTAGGGGGTCTTTTGGGCTCATGACTTTAGACCGTAGAGGGATGTATGGGAGGGATCCTCCATTATCAGAGTAATCATCCAGTTTCCCATAAAATCAGCTGCATTAAAACATCATTTAAGCGTGTTGATTCCCAGGATATGGGAATGAAGAGAGGAGACACCTCTTTCGCATATGCCGTTATAATGGTTACCCATTAAGATTCATCAGACGGCATAGCATAACAACCCATCTTCGGGCCAACCAACGTAGAGAAGAACCCTCCTTACAGGGAACACGCATCTCCCTCCCATACATTAACAATATCTCAGAGGCCACGGCCAGATTGCTGGCCCCCCATGGAATAGAGGTGGCTCACAAGCCAAATCAAACTCTACGGTCTAAAGTCATGCGCCCAAAAGACGCCCTACCTCCTATGGAGAAATCATCTGTTGTCTATAAGATCAATTGTAGGAATTGCCAAGGCAACTATGTGGGGGAAACAGCCAAATGCCTGAAGACTCATCTCCAGATTTTGGGCTGCCTTGCTATTTTTTGGCTTCGTGTTTGTGGTCGTGCCTCATCTTCATGGAGGGTGTCAGTTTGCTTCATGTATGGATTGGAGGGGTTTAAAGTGGCTAATGATGCAGCTGTGGTCTGGCTTCTGGTTTGTGGTCGTGCCTCATCATCGGTGTGGCTTTGGGTTTGCTTTTTGCATGGATGTGTGGTGGTGACATCCTGTGTGGTTTTTGTGAGTGTGGGTCTGGTATCATTTTTTGTGTTAGGAAATCGTTTGTCAATAAAGGCGGGTTTCCAAATGGCTGGTAGGCGGGAGGTATCATCTCACTTGTTCATGCTGTGTGAGCGTTTTTCTATCTCGATGGCTTCTCTGATTATTCTGTTATTAAAATGTTCACTTTTGGCAATGGTTCTGGTATTTTTAAAGTCAATTTCATGACCTTTGGCTATAAGGTGTTGGACCAGGGAAGATGTTGGTTCCTCTTTTTTGACTGAGTTCTTATATTCTTCAATGTGTGCACTGCCACGCATCTTAAACCCCCCTGCAACTCAGACTAACCTGAGCACAACCAAACAGAACACTCCCCCAGCCAATCAGAGCACAGCCAACCCCACAGCCAATCAGAGCACAGCCAAGCCCCTAACCAATCAGAACACACCTCCACCCAATCAGAACACAGCCAAGCTCCCACCCAATCAGTTCATACCCCCACTGGCAGTTAAAAGGAAGAAACAGCTAAGACCACACATTGCTGCTCGAAGCACGAAGCTGAAAACATCAGCCTGAAGATGACGAATGGGACTTCGTCGAAACGTCGCCAAGACACTTCCAATTTTACGTGGGAGAAAACATATATATATATATGATTTGACATATAGTTCACATTCAGCTTCTGCTCAAGTTTATAATAATTATGACACAAAAATAATTGATTCTATTAATTCATAACCATATAGAGTTTTTCTTTAAGAGCAAACATCTGTGTAGTGACTCCAGAACAAAATGGTTGGGAAACATAATGGTAATGCAAGTCAAATAAATGATAAAGCACAATTGAACCTAAAATGGGGGTGGGTGGTGTTATGTATTGAGGTTTATTACTTAAAAACTGTTGGAAATGGTCAAAGTGCTGCACCTGATTTAGCTCCAGATTGACTGTCTACATGTTAATTAGCTTGTCTTTAAGCGGGAAATATGGCTTCAGTTCTATTGGCTGCCACCTAGTGGTGAGTTGTATAAATACTGGTTAAGCAGCAGTTAGTGCTGCTTCTGTTGTTAACTGAATAAAGAGTTTTTGTTTGCACCATTCGCCTCTTCAATGCCTCACCAAACTGAAAACATAACAGTGGCGATGAAGGTGGGATGTGCTACGAAGATCGAAAGAGCCAGTAGTCACTAGGGGTAAGACCAGGCCTCAGCGCCCTGGTAGGAACTATGTTCTCCCCTCTGCCTCCAGCAAACAATGCTGGAGGTCAACACCCTGAGGAACATGTCCCCAGGACTAACAACAGAAGCCTTCGCAGCACAAGGCATTGAGAGTTCGGAAACAACTCACCATGGCCAAGGTCGGAAAACTGTGGGAGTTCGATGTGTTGCATCGCGAGAAGTGGAGCTCTTACATTTTGCGTTGAGAACTATCTGAGAGCTAACCAAGTTAGCAAAAACAGCTTAAAGTCCGCAACGCTGCTGTGCGTGTGTGGCCAGGCGACGTTTGATATTGCCGAAAACCTGGTCGCACCAGCCACTCTTGAATTGGTTGCCTATGCCGAGCTCAAGAAAATGCTCAAAGAACATTTTGAGCTGAAGCTCTCAGTCATTGTCTGGAGATATGCCTTCAAACAGAAGGAGCAACAGCCAGGCGAGAATGCCGCTGAGTTCATAGCTGCCCTACAACAGGCATCCCAGCTCTGCAATTTCAAAGACCTCGAAGAGAGACTGAGATATCGTTTAGTTTATAGGTTGAGGAACAGGGATCTTCAGCAGAAGTTGTTCACGAAAGAGTCCTTGTCATTCCAAGATGCTCTAAAGGAGATTATGGCCGAAGAAGCCACAGGGGAAGCTATAAAAGCCTTATGGCTCTCCAAGAACACTCCCTGCCCAGAAGCCATCCACCATGAGGATGCGGAAAGAGGTAAGGCCTCCGACATGGACAATGAAATCGATCTGCTGCAGAAGCCATCAGCAAGGGTTCAGCGGCCACTTGATAAGGAAGTTCCCTTCACTTGATATATGGGCTGTGGAGGCCAACACAGATGCTCGGAGTGCAGGTTCCACACAACAATGTGCTGGGAGTTTGGCAAACAAGGCTACATCACCACTGTCTGTAAAGGTCGTCAGAGGAACTGTCCACAAGAAGAATTTCTCAGGAATGGTACCGGGGTCCCAGGGCAACACAGAGTTGGTTTTTGTGCTAGCAGAAGGAGCGTGTTTAGAACAGTGCCCATCGTCCATGAAGAAGTAGCTGAGACTCAAAGTCAAACTTCATGGAGTCCCATGCAACATGGAACTAGACATGGGGTCAGCCCTGTCTATAATTTCCCAAGGAACTTTTAACCACATTTGCAGTCGCAGCGGCAAATGAGTCAAACTCAAGCCATCGAATCAACTGTTAACTGGTATTCAAAACTCCCGCATAGCGGTTAAAGAGGAAGCCACTCTCAAAGTACAGTTCAAAGAATTTGAGGGTCCCATGGATGTCATTGTAGTTGAAGCACAAGCTTCACAGGGCTAGATTGGTTTGATGCATTGGGCAGCCACGTGACCGGCATACACAAAATGCAAGCAGCGGACCTGTCGTTAGTTTGCCAAGAGTTTGCTGATGTGTTCAGCCATGACTTAGGGAAGTACAAGCGTCCTCCAATTACCCTCCACCTTGATCCTACTGTAATCCCTGTAAGGATCAAGCCTCGTAGAGTGCCTTTTGCCCTCAAACCCAAAATTGAATACAGAGCTTGACAAGCTGTTGCAACAAGGTGTGTTAGAGCCAGTAGACAGCAGTAGATGAGAAACCCCCATAGTTACGCCACTTAAGGCCAACAGGGAGGTCCACATATGCGTGCATTATAAGTGCACTATTAATAGAGCGCTTCAACAACATTCTTATCCGGTGTCTGTAGTCAGCCATATTCTGGCATCACTACAGGGAGGTCGCATATTCATCAAATTGGATTTGGCTCAAGCCTACCAGCAACTGCCTGTGGATGATGCCATGGCAGAAGTTCAAACTATAGTTACTCACAGGGGCTCTTTCAAGGTTAAGTACCTACAATTCGGGGTCAGTGTCACCCCAGGGCTTTTCCAGGGCATGATGGAGCACACACTCAAGGGTATTCCAGGCACGTGCCCGTATATCGATGATGTCCTTATAACTGGCGAATCAGTAGAGAAATTGGCAGAACGGCTCAGGCCTGTACTTTAGTGTTTCCATGAAGCAGGCCTGAAACTAAAAAGGGAGAAATGCAAAATTGGGGTAGCTTTGACTGAATTCCTTGGTTTCTGCATTGATACCGAAGGCATTCACCCTGCTGAATCCAAGCTCAAAGCAATTCAGCAGGCCCCTAGTCCAAAATCAAAGGGGGAGCTTCAAGCCTTTTTAGGACTACTCAATTTTTATCATGCCTTCCTACCACACAAGGCCACAGTGGTAGAGCCATTATACTGGCTCTTGGACAAACGTGCATAGTGGAAATGGACCAGTGTCCATGAGAGCAGCTTTTCAGAAGTCAAATCACTGCTGTCTTCAAACTCATTATTGACACTTTTTAATGAAAAGCTGCCTGTCTGCATTGCTTGTGATGCTTCCCCATATGGGATGGGGGCTGTGCTGACTCCTTTAACAGCTGATGGAAGACAAATTCCAATAGCCTATTATTCAAGGACTCTGTCCTCGGCAGAGCATAACTATGCCCAAATAGATAAAGAGGCACTGGCCATTGTGGCCGATATTAAGAAATTTCATGACTATCTGTATGGTTGCCCATTTACAGTCTTTATGGATCACAAGCCACTTCTGGGTCTGTTCACGATGGACAAACAAACACCTCAGATTCTATCTCCTAGGATGCAGAGGTGGTCCATTTTTCTCTCGGCTTATAATTACAGTCTGATTCACAAACTGGGCAGGGAAATGGGCTACACGGATGGCCTTAGCAGGCTGCCCCTGCTGCAATTAGACCCAGATCCACCCCGGCTGCTCGCATCCTGGCTATTCAGGATTTGCTGGAGTCTCCCCTTAATGCAAGGGACATGGCTGCCAAAACAGCTTTGGACAAGACACTGAGCTGAGTGTTAAATTGAGTGTTCACAGGATGGCCGGACGTGAGTCCAGGGCCTACTTTTCAGAGCTTTTCTAGGAGGAAGGATGAGGTATCAGTTCACAAAGCCTGCATTTTGTGGGGAAGTCGGGTCATAGTCCCGCACTCTTTAAGGCCCAGGGTACTAGAGTCTCTGCATGAGGGACATCTGGGAATAGTCTGGATGAAGGCACTCGCAAGAAGCTACCTCTGGTGGCTAGGGTTAGATAAAGATATAGAGGCTCAAGTACACAACTGCTAAATTTGCCAGCAATCCCAGCCAGAAATGTCACAAGCACCTGTCCATCAATGGGAAACCACTCAAGTCCCATGGTCAAGAATCCACATCGATTTTGCAGGCCCCTTTCAGGGACAGCTGTTCCTTATTATGATGGACAGTCACTTTAAGTGATTAGAGGTCGCACCTGTTCCAACTATGACTACTGCCAGGACCATCCAAGAACTGTGCATGATCTTTGCCACACATGGGTTACCCGACGTGATAGCCTCAGACAATGGGGCTCAATTTACTGCTTCAGAATTCCAGTCTTTTTTGAGTGCTAATATGATCAGGCATGCCACATCAGCCCCATTTCACCCAGCCTCAAACGGCCAAGCAGAGCGCCTGGTCCGGATGACCAAAGAGTTTTTTAAAAAGATCGTAACCAGCAACTTCAAGCATAGGCTAGCCAATTTTTTACTTTGTCAACGCACGATTCCCTGTACTTCCATGGGCAGAAGCCCAGCAGAACTCAGATGGGGCCGTCGCTTAATAACTAAGCTGGATTGTCTGCATCCAGATAGAGTTGCATCAGAATCTGCATAGCCAATGCCACTGAGGAGATTGCAAGTTTGCAACCCGGTTTGGGCTCGGAACTATGGACAAGGGGTGGTAGCTGTGGTTGGTAAGGTGTCAGGGCTGCTTTTTTATGAAGTGGTCCTGGAAGACACTTACGTGCTACGAAGGCACATCGACCACTGCACAGGAGACTAGCGAACCAGCTGCTGGCTCATGATGCTCACAAAAGCCAAATCCAGGAGGAGCTCGACTACAGCCATGCATCAGAGTCTTCAAGCGAGGATGAGACTCCCAGGGAAGGGACACTAGCGGACAGCAAGTTGGCACCGAACACAGAGACTGCACCCACTGAGCAATCCCAACAGTCAGCTCCTATTTCCAGAAACTGTTCCACCTATGGACACTGGCTCGGGTCTACCAGGACAGACCAGCCACTGATACTCAGGTCTACATGTTGCAAATGGGTCCCAAAGCCCCAGCCTGGCAGGCAAGCTAGTAAACCAGGGGCCTACACCGGTGCTGAGGTGCTCGGAACAGTCAAGAAGGCCAGCAAAATATTTACAGGACTATGTTCAATAATTGTCATTATGAACTACTCTAGGGGGAAGGGGTGTTATGTATTGAGGTTTATTACTTGAAAACTGTTGGAAACGGTCAAAGTGCTGCACCTGCTTGAGCTTCAGACTGACTGTCTACATGTTAATTAGCTTGTCTTTAAGCGGGAAATATTGCTTCAATTCTATTGGCTGCCGCCTAGTGGTGAGCTGTATAAATACTGGTTAAGCAGCAGTTAGTGCTGCTTCTGTTATTAACTGAATAAAGAGTTGTTGTTTGCACCATTCTCCTCTTCAATGCTTCACCGAACTGAAAACATAACAGGTAGCATATGAAAAGTTCATGCTGGAAGACATCAGGCTTCTTTCAGCTTAAGGCTTTGGAAGAAATGAAATGTTAAATATTGTCCCCTTGGTGTGCAAATCCAAATACACTAAAGATCTTATCTCTAGCAGTCCCTGGAGAGTAAAAGCAGATTGCATTTAGCCATCCACTCAGAATATTTGGATCTTTGTTTAACTAAAAGGGACTACACAGCAGACTTGCCAAGCTGTGTTGATGATGTAAATGCAGCACATCTTTGGGATACAGGACACCAGGAAGGTGGTTAGTTTTGTCTTTTATCCTTTCTGGCTGATGGCCCCATCATCTTTTCTCAAAAATAAACATCATCATGGTAGGCTCAAAGGAAGATATTATTTCAAACTCCAGACAGAAGAATGTGTTCTCTCCATTCCCTTTGCTGGAAAGGCAGTCTCACTGGAGAGTCCACATTAACATTCTGCTGGCATTGCCTGAGCACCGTAATAAACACACGCATCAGCTAGGCCCAATATTAGTGATGGTACTGGGAAACTATCCTTCCTTTTCTCTGCCTGAAGGCAGCTGTGATCCCCAGCTTGTCCTATCTGTCAGTCTATTTGATCTCCAAATGAATTGCTTTTGATAACAGCTATATAAATGCAGAACTGTTCCGCTGGGCCTTCTTAAATGAGAGTCCTCTCTTTCATCTCCTAGTCATTTCAAAAAAGCAGATAGACTTGTTAGAGATTTTTAATGCAATGATTTATGTTTTATCTTGCCTGGTTTGAGGCAGCATTTATTTAGCACTAAATTCTTCCCAAGCCTATATATGAGAATAAAAGCTTGAGCACAATATTGAAAATTCATAATATTACATATTCTATATATTTATGTCCTATTCATATGCATACCCACTATGTACAGCATACCCATACACTGAGAGAAAATGAGATAATTATCTAAACAGTGAGCTTCATGGTGGGTGTAAATATGCATACAAAAATGAAGTGAAGAAAAAGAGTGCCTGAATATGTGAGTATTAATAACAAATTAGATTTTTTTTTAATTTGGAGTTTTGCACTTTAATAACCGTAGCTTTTGTTTCTACCTTCTTCTTCAACAGTAATATTTATGCAAAAAAAGAAAACAAGAAAAAAAAAAGAAAACAAGAAAAATTTTCAATTCACTAAAATGATAATATCTATCTAAAGTAGATTTATAATATCTTAAAATCATTCCTGGGAACCCCAATTTTCAAACAGATAGATGCTCACGTTTCCATGTATTTTTATACTTTTAAATTTATAGTTCAATCTTTGTTGATATCTATCACCTCGGGCATCTTAATGCTTAGGTGGAATGCCCATCTATTTTAAATAAATAAATAATATGGATTACTTTAAACATAGACTTTTGTAAACAGAGCTTCCATTTATCCAAATGCTCAATTGCCTGTAGATTCTGGATATCTCCCAGGCAATTTTTACAAATGAGGCTGTATTGCCTTTGAAAAGGAAGGAGAAGAAGGAAAAAGATTTCCTTTAGGTTTCATGAAAACAAATTTCTTGCAGACTTGAATTAGCATATTTGTGCTGCTTATCTGAAAAAAAGATCAATTATGCTGAATAAAATCCCAAGGTAACCAAAGCTGTTTGGAAAGTTTGTAATGGATTGCTCATGAAACTGGGCCCATCTTTTTTAGGGTATTTGTTAAATATGTTAAAGGAGGCCACATTAAGAAGAAAAGGAATTACAATGATCTTGGGAATGCAAATAGGAAGCAGAGGCCTAAGATGGAGGATACAAACTATCCAAACCTTCAGGAACATATTTATAAGTCATTGAACAAGACTTGCTATGTTGACTGATTTATAAATTCTACTTAATGGGAAGCAGCACAGTTTGATCAAATACCTATTAGAATCTATTAGATATACACACTGGGGCAAGATAATCGATAAATAAGCACCTAGAAGTTACTACTCATGTAATCAAATACCTCTCTCTTCATTGAACCATATTATCATCTGATGTGTTTGTGCTCACCATTAAGTAGAAGATGTCACCTGCAACCTGCAGCGAATTCTAGGCAAATGGATATGAGTAGATATTGTGGGAAGAATCCAGAGAAAGAAATATTTTGGGAAATAATAAAAAAACAGAATATATTTCCCCAAAGGATTTTAAAGGCAGAAACCACCACCCCCCAAGTCTCTCTGCCCCAAACAGAAACCAGGTCTGCAGAAATGAAGATGTGATAATCTTGTTAGAAAGATTGGAGCCAGAAATTAGAAAGAAAGATCTCTAGAATTAACAATCCTCACACCAAAAAGATCCAACACTCATCAGCCCCAGCCCCAGGGAAGCAGGATATGACCTTTGGGACATAATAGAATTAACCCACTACCATCAGAATGCCAGAAAGGCACACTCAGACTCAGGTCAAAGTTCATGCCACAGGAACAACTCCAAACAAAAGCCCAAGAAGGTATAAAAACCCATTATTGCTACATATGGTCATTTTTTCTAGAGCCATCTTTCTGTCTAGCTCTCCTCTTCAATAAACTACAACCTTCTTTCTAAAGCAGTCTCCATTTTGATTATTCCCAGCTTGGACTGGACCCTGATGAAGATTTTTCTTCCAACAATGTGGCACCTCAGATGGGACTCCAAGGTAATCTCTCCAATGGACTGAGATTGGTAAGCCCCATCTTTCTGGCGACAGACTCCTTGTGTCTATGGATGGGTTTCTCAGGCCCTACCCATGTGGAGTGAGGATAGTAAAGGGAGTTTTGAGTTTGAGCTCAAGGGCTGCTTTGGAAAGAAGGCAAGTACCCTTTTCCCAATCACATTTGGATTTTTCTGTCTTTGGCCTTTCCTAACTGCAGATAGGATCTGTTCAAATGACAGACCCTGGAAAGCATGGGGGTTTGGCCAGAGTGCAGAACCTTTTGTTAGGGAAAAGGGAGAGACTGTGTGAGATGGAACGGAAAAGTGAATGAGAGAAGCAGATTTGGGCAATCAGCTGGTAAGGCCCTGTAAGCAAAGCCCGGGTCTGGGAAGGAAGTGCTAATGTTTGCTGCTTGGTAAAAGGCAAGCAGATCCTCCCAGACTCCTCTGAGTCCAAAATAGTAAAAGTAGAAGTGTGCACACAGGAAAAGTTTTGAATAAAAGTGTAGTTGTAAGTAGTTGTGAAAAGCTGGTGGAAGGAGGTGCCCATACCTGCTGGTTGGGGACAGCAGCTTCTCTCAGACCTCTTTTTCATCTGCAGACTGAAGATGGTGCCCATTAAAGGAGGATCCCTTACTTTGCATTGGAACCAGAATCCTCACGGACACTTTTTAGTCTGAAAACTGATAGGCAGTGCGGTAGGGATTTTGCTGGGAGGGAGACCTGGCTAGCACCCATTGAACCCACATCCAAAGGGAAACATGAGAAGCTGAAGCCAAAGAAGGTATAAAAGCCCACTCACTACTATATGTGGTCAGTTTTTCTAGAGCCATCTTTCTGTCTGGCTCTCCTCTTCAATAAACTACAACCTTCTTTCTAAAGCAGTCTCCATTTTTATTATTCCCAGCTTGGACTGGACTCTGATGAAGATTTTTCTTTCAACAGTATTAACAAATTCAATGAATATTATCAGGGGCAAGATGTACTATGATGGGGCAACGTCCAAGTTGTTTCAGGAAGTATCTGTGGAATTATTTAATGTTATCCCCATAATTTGTGAAGTAGATTGGGTTTGCTAATAATGCCCATTCAGTGTATATCTTCTCAAAACCTTCACAAATGTCTTCTGGCTATGGGAACTGGGTGGTTTCAGAAATGAGGCAAAGCAAAGCTCCATAAAACTTTAATGAAGGAAAAAACTGCTCTGAAGCTTTGTACTACTCATTAGGATACTTAAAACCACACAACATTTCATCTTCTCATAGCATTTGTAAATTAATACAGTTTGCTAAAGTTTTATAAAGATAGAGTAGAGAAGATTGAGAGTGGAGGAAAACTCAGCATCCACAATGCACTATATCATAATGAAATGTTTTCGTTTCTACTGCGGAATTTTCTCAGTTTTGTTTTGAGTTCCTCCCTCACTTTTACTCATATTACTTGTCTCACACTTTGGAAAATAAGAGAAAGATTGGGAGACACAGGAAAAGAAAGTGAAGGGAAGCCTTATTATCAAAGTGCAAGTCTGTTAGATGTAGCCCATTGTTTCAAGCAGGAATAATAATAGGACCAAATACAGAAATTACTTATATAGGACATCTTAATAGAGAAAGGAAAATACCTCACAAAACAGATAGAACAGAATCATTTAAAGAGTAAATAGTATTAAAATAGACTTACAAAATGAATATCCTTATAATGTTACCTTGTTACTTCTGAATAAAGTTGTTCTCCCACCCATCCCATCCCAATCAACATAGATATTTTTGTTATAGCTTTGTTATGCAAGAAGGAACATAATAAGAAATGAAAAATGGGCCCACATCTCTCCATCATCTCAATTCAACCTCCATATCATAAGGAAGCTGGATTTCTATATTACATTTTTCCCTTAATATGTTGGGCTTTGAGGTGTCACAAGGGACAATGAAATTACCAGAGAAGCTGCAACTAGGTTTTTCAACTGTTTCTTTGATGTTTGGAGGTGTGGGTTAAAGCAAAAGAAATGTGGGTTAGACTGAATACAACAAAGGCTTCACGTAGTCATTCAACTTTTTCTCCATTAACACCACTGCAAATCATTTTCCCTTTGAATTTCTGTGATAAAATGTGTGAAGTTATAAAAGGCCATTCAAATGGCTCTGAGGATTTATATGCATTAGCCACAAGATTTTTATTTCTGGCCATTGATAAATATAGGTAAAAAGCATTTGCAAGAACTTAAAGCTGGCATTATCCTTCACACAATTAACAACTGGCATGGCAGGATGAAGGGAGTCCAAGGTTGTTCCTGCCTTCTATACTCGTCTTCACATTTTCTGAAGGAGTTTTGTCAGACCTTTTTCCAGCTAAAAAGTATCAGCTTTCAGGAGCTGAAGCTCACTTTTTCAGATTATATAAACTATAATATTGTAGGTGATGAAATAAGCTGCAGCTCACAAAAACTAATGCCTTTTGATAAAATGTGTGGTTTGGAAAAGATTCTATCAGATTCCTCATAATTTTTTACTCCATAGACTATTATGGCAGTCCTCCTACAACCTCTCCTAAATGTTTGGGAAGATATTTGTAGCAAGGAACAAAATGCAAAAGGCTCCTGCCATGACAGAGAATCCTAAGTGATGGAGTTCAGACGGGTAGAGCTAATTTCTCACTGCCCTCAAAGAGGTGGATGGTAGCCAGGAGTGGTGGAGCCCTGCCTTTGCCTCCAAGTAGGAAGGAGAACAATTTTCCTTAGCTTTCTAGGTAAGAAAAAGTCTTCTAAGAAGCTAATTGAGCATCCAGCCACCCTTTCCACTTTATCTGTATTTCCTGTGGCCCATTTATTCATATGTCTCTCTGTCAATTTTGGGTGGGCAGTAAGGTGAGGAGAGGAGGAGATGTGACAGGCTCCTCTGTTCTCAATGTATAGTATCACTTATTAAAATCCTGTTGTCCTGACTATTGTCACTGCCATTGAAGCCTCGTTTATTTCCTTGAAAATCTGATTTGTTTCATTTTATTACTGTGTTTGCAAAGTAACTGATATCAGATTGGGTGGGAAAGAGCTGCTATTTACCAGCAGGCACTGATGGCTCCGTCTTTGTCTGCAGGCTCGGTTTTGAGGCCTAGTCTGCCCTGGGGCTGCAGTAAGAATAAGATTACTGGCAATAACTGCTTCAACTGCTTTGAATAACAGACACAACTCAGAGAGCATAAAATTAGCATAAACACAGCATCAGTGTGTTCCCTCAGCAGATTTGAGGCAGGCAGGATATGGAAAATTGACTGAAATGGGGTTAGACAATGCAAAAATCTGCAGTGTAGGAAATATGGGAATAAAGAAGGAGGGGTGTATTTTCATATTGCAGTGGGGGAAAACACAGGCTTAATGATGAAGATATTCAGAATGAGAAAAATGAAAGAGGTACTCTCTGCAGCTCCCCCCCCCCCAAGAAGACTGGCATAGGATCCTTCACCAAATAATTTACTGTGCCATATTGTTTTCTTCCTGAGGGTAAAATAAGAGTAATAACAACAGTAAACAAAGATGCTGCTCAGTGCTGAAATGGATTTCTCTCTTAATCCAAAGAGGAGGTTCGAGGTTTGCTCATGAACACTAAGAACAGCAATTCTTACAGCAATTCTATCATCTTCAATTTATAAAATACTAAAATAAGAATTGTTCCTGACAGATCCAATAAAAAAGAACATTAATTAAGGATGTCTGTGTGTCACATATCCTAAACAGAAGCTATAATTTTGCCATTTGAATGATGGTTCCATTACCTGCAGGATGGAAACACCAGAACTAGAAGAGCCTAAGTTTTCATAATATCATCAGTAATCAGACACTGATGCTCAAATGACCTGGGAACAGTGTATTGAGAAGGAAGATAAAGTTGGCAAAACTAGGAGAGGTCAAAATCACCCAAACATGGGACAATAGCTATTCAAAGTCTTCATATTGGGCTCCAGAATTTTACCTGGTTTTCTACAATTACAGTTGATTTTATATTCATTCACTTGCTTGTTTGCTTGTTTATTTTTAATGTTTGGACTATGCCAGTAGACTATGCCATTTTTTTTTCATCTGTGGATTTTAATTCATATTGGAATAAAGTACATAGATTGCTGTGCTCATTTTGTCCCCTTCAAATTCAGATGAATTAGCTTATACATTTTATGTTAGTCTTATATAATTAGATAACATTTGCAATATATCCATGTTCAAGAAATACTTTAGATATATTCCATTTTTGCTGAATACTTTATTTTTTATTAATTTTCCTCACCAAAGTTAGCTTTTGTAGGAAATTGTGTTTGTATTTTGAAAGGAAAGGAAAAATCTGATGCAACTGAATCTAATCTTGGAAATCACATTTAAGTTCTGGATAATTCTCCTGAAATCATACTATATTCTGTTTTTCCCTCTATGAATACAGTCTTGCAGTCTTGTTTCATTCATTAATGCATTTATAATCCCTGAAAGTAATACAATTGCACAATTTTTAAAATCGAATGCATGCAAAGATAGCTTACAAGTTTTAATGAAAGAGAAACAAAATGGATTCTTCTGAAAAATTGTACTTGTTCCTTCTTTTCTACTTCTTTTTACCTCCTTCTTTCCCAATCCTAATGCTATTGCTACTTACTGCTGACTTAATAAGAGACAAAAGCCTGCTCATAATCTTCATTCAATAAATCCATAGCAGTTAGTACGTATCTCCCTGAGTTTGAGAAGGTTTTCTTTTTTCTGAAAAGAAGGCCCATAGTTCCACACTCCAAAGTTAACAACTAATGGCATATATTGGATTGCTGCTGAATATTCCCTAAAGCCTTCTTGGTTTTTATTAGTTTTTGCAAAGGCTATGTAGATATCCACATGCTTCTTGGCATTGAGCAATATTCACATGAGGAACTCAAAATATCTGAATCCTTGTAGTATCACATCAGTGTCTAATTTATCACAGAAATTAGTGACACTTTAGTGTATGTTTTGTTTTATATCTTTTGAGTGGATAATAAGATTTTTGCATGTCCTGAGAGAATTACCTATTCAGTTTATAGAGATCAAATGATTTACCCTGGTAATTAATACTTAATTTGTTTGCATAATGGGATTATTTTGTAATTATCACTGTAATTATATATTCAAATAATGAGAGAGAACATTGCTTTGTTCTCTTAAATAATATTTATTGTACTTTTATTTGCCATTGTTTACAATATATTGCTTGTCAAGTACTTGAGAGAACTGTTATTCTATAAAGAAGACTTTAATAACTGAATCAAGAAAACAATTAATTTCAAAACAAGACCATTTACACTACAAGGTGTGTCCTTTGATATCAGATGACAAACTGTAAGTGAAATTTTAAGCAAAATCTGTTTTGCAGTTGAGATTTCCTAACACAAAAGAACAGTATTTTGGAGAGACTGGTGCAATATATGTGATATCTATTATTGATGAGAACTTATAGTAAAAAAAAAAAAAAAACTAGCCGATCACTTTGAAGAAACTGATTTTGTTCTGTTTAGAAATGTACTGCACCTCCTCTGTTTGGCTTACTTTGATTACTACACTTATGTTATTCTAATATTTATTGTAATGTTTAGTTTTGATACTACATTGTCACACTTTGATACCATCATTGTGTTTTTTCTGATTGTGGCTATGTGGTTTGTGTTTCATTGTTTTCAGAGGGCATTGTGATATTGTGTTATTATAATTTTGTAGTTATTTATTTTTTGTTGTGTTGGTTTTTAATATTGGGTTTTTAATATAAATGCATATAAATGTTTAGAAGTTATACACAAGCCTTTCAATAAATGATAGCATGTTTCATTGTCAATATCTGTAGACAATCTAGATCAATTTGCAATTTGATAATGACATCAATTTGCAAACAATTGTAACCATAAATTTATGCTCTACTTATAACTAAAGATAAACTATGAATAGTTTATAGGGAACATTGCACGTTGCCTCTTCATAAACCCACTAGAAGAGTTGTGATATCTTATAATAAGAGTGAAAGCATTCATCTATTTTCTAATTTGATGTCTTCTTCTGTTTGTGCAAGATTTCTATGAACCATAGCTTATGTTTAATTTATCACAATTGTATTATAGATATGGAAGGTCCATTGACATATCATTTTTTCTGTCTTTTCCTTCAGAGAATGGGATACTGGCCGCTTCCATATCCTATCACTGTTTCCATAGGCCACAGGAATGTATTTTATTACCAGAAGCACGTCTACTTGATTTTGCAATGATGTCAGTACAAAAGACTACATTCTTCATGATCCATACTGTGAAAATTCCAAATGTTTCCAAGTTTCAGTAAATTAATTAGCTTATTAAACAAATAAAATATCTTCAAAACCAGACAAAACAAACCAAGCACAGGCTTTAAACAGCTGGTCCTCCCTATAAATACGAGGAATGGTGGACATGATTTAAAGGCAATAACAAGAACATCTCGGTATGTTGAATTCTTTCCTATTAACATAATTATTTTATTTTTAGCTAGAGTTTTAAAAATCATTTATAAGACTACTGATTGAGCTGTAACATGTTGTATTAAGCAATGTATTAAACCTCTCCAAAATGTTGGCAAGAAGACAACATGGTTATGTTCATGGACTCACCAGCTGAATTAGACATAAAGATTTGTCTAAATCTTTCAGCTATTACTTGAGAAAGCAATATTCATCAGAACATGGACTAATACAATAAGGTTTAAAAACCCATCAGAATTATCCTTTACTTGAACCTGGCCTTTGCTGAAAATGGAAAGGGTCATTTGATTATTATAGGATTAGTAATAATTGCAAATTACATCTAGGGGTTAAAGTAAGCCAAGACTACAATAAAATAATGAATGCCTGAAATAAATAAATGTTGAGTCCTGTAACAATGAAAACTAGAGTTTTCTAGGAAAAGCAACAAATTGTATAATTTAAAATACAATGAAAGGTAAATTATTTTGATAAAAGTAAAGGCAGAAAATACAGTTAAACGTCTCACACATCATCTTCTGAATGAGTTTTTAAACCTTATTGTATTAGTGCACGCTCTGATGAATGCTGCTTTCTTAAGTAGGAGAATGAATTCCCACAGAAACAAAAATCTGGTGGCCTTTCATCAGGCAATATTACCCTACTAGAATTCTATACTCAAAGTACTTGTGAGCAAAGGATAAAGAATTCTGATGGGTAGAGAAACTGATGGCCGACCCAATTAATAGGATACATTTCCCAATCAGAAGTTGAAGTGTATCCATTCTGTGCTTGGCTTTACACCTTGGGTGGGAGAGAATAACCACTTCAGGAAAATACAGGTATTTGTAGGCCTGGTTGTCAGGGAAATTTTGTCTCTAAGAACGGTTGAAGTGTATCCAACACTTGTTTTTGCAATTAATACTTTACTATACTTCCTACTTTGTTTCATAGTCTGATTACTAGAGCTACTCCTTGATATGGATCTGTATATATATGTCGCTGGATCAATTCACTGCAGGATTTGGACCTTTTACCATACCAATTCACTGCAGATTGATAGTGTAAGTGCAGTGCTGATAGTAAGCTGGGTTTTTTTTAAACTTCCCAGTCTAGAGATAAGACTTTGGTCCAAGGTCATATACTTTCTGTGCCTAAGGGAGGACAAGAACCTGGTCCACCCACTCCTAGACCATCACCTTAGTCAGTATACCATGTTGACTTTATGTATGTCCATATGCTCTCTCTCTCTCTCTCTCTCTCTCTCTCTCTCTCACACACACACACACACACACACACACACACACACACACACACACACGATACTTGCTACATGATACTTCTGAGGCCTCCTTTGGCAGTTCAAGTATGCACTTAAAGCTTATTGCACAAACAAAAAAACCTCTTATGCAGTGGTGGAATTCAAATGTGTGAACAACTGGTTCTCTGTGTGGATGCCGCTTCTGGAAGTCCATTTTGGGCCTGGAAACCAAAAAATTAGCTACTGGTTCTGCCGAAGTGTGCAAACTGGCAGAATTCCTCCACTGCTTTTATGGCTACTAAAAATGCTGGAGGAGTTTTTAAGAGCAACCTGGAAGCACTCTGATGCAGGGATCCACAATGTTAAGTGTCCAATTGAAATGAAGCAAAGCTGCCTCGCACAAGCTTTATATAATATTTACCATATTATTAATTACTTAATAGCAAATTATATTTCAAATCTATATAATAACATGCTGCTATTGGCACATAAGTAAAACAAATTCGTGAGCTTGAACATCTGTTTATCCTTTGAAACTAAACTGCAACATTCTAGATGTAAACTGGCAATCCTTCTATAGCACTGATTGTTTTCTTTTTCTGTATGTCCTGTCTATTCTGAAAGAGATTATATTCTTCCCTTCACTAGAGGCAGGCAGGCAGGCAGGAAGATTTCAAGGCCACTAGAGAGTTAAATTTCAAGCTTGAAAAAAGATTTAATCTTAACTAATAACAATAGTAACATTTACTTCCTTCTGTCCAGATAAGCTGTCCAGGCCATGTTGAAATTCCCAAAAGAGATGCCAGTAAAGTACATAAAAGATGGGAGTAAGATTGGCTTCCTCTCCTAAAAAGGTGCATCTTGTAGGACAAGAGGTGATTCAGGCAGTTTCCCCAGCATGGGGGGATGCCTGCAGCTTGACTCCTTGGCCTAGCATGCTCTTTGGATAAATATATAATTGCGGTCAGTTGAGCAACTCTTCCTGGAGCTAGATTTCTTAAAGAAATAACCAAATGAACTGCTAAAGACTATTGTGATAAAGGCATAAAAGAGACCTTGATTCCAGCAATATATTTCTGCCACAGAACTGTGTTATTTTTTTTTTTTTGTTATTTTTTTACTTTATGGAGTCTCCCCCTACTTTGACTGGAGGATGTGGGACTTTCAGCTGAACTTAATCCTTCAAAATGCATACGTCTGAATCTATTTCTGAAAATATTTCATTCCCCATGAAACTCTCCTCCTTCCGGCACCTTTTTTCATTTATGGTGGACATGTAGAGAAGCACAGGTGTACTGGCGTATGGTCTGGGAATGGGCAATAGAAATGACTAGGCAAAACATTCAATATAAACCGGAGGCATTACTATTAGGAATACTAGAGAAAAATGTAAATAAAGAGGACACATATTTAATTACTCATATGGTCACAGCAGCAAGGATACTATTTGCTCAAAAGTGGAAAGCAATGGAAGTACTGAGTGGGGAAGCATTAATAAAGAAAATTATGTATTGCACAGAACTAGATAGGATAACTAAAAGATTAAAAAATCAGGAAGAAACAGAATTTTATCGAATATGGAATAAATTTTATAGATGGAGGGAAGAAAATGGAGGCCACAGTAAAGAAATAAACTGAAATAGAGACTAGAAATGTATAGTTGTATATAGGTATATCATATGTAATTAATGTACAATATGGACTGAGATGTCTGTCAAAGACGATTTACCATGTTCAATGTTATTAATCCTTTTTTTCTTTGTACTTAATAAAAAATATTTTTTTAAAAAAGAAACTCTCCTCCTTCCCAAGTGTTTTCATGGAGATTCTTAATTTTGATCCTATTCCACCTACACTGCTGGAGAAAAGAAAAATAAAAACTTAATCCAGCAATAGTATTTTGTGGGTCTGCATGTGTTACTCTCAAGCTTCCTTTCGTTTTGTGATGAATTCTTTTTAGAATGTTCTGTGACCATATTTTTATGCCTTTGGAGCTTCTCCAGCCTACTTTATTTCCTAATGTAATGAAATTTTGCCAAATCCTTGACTAGCTGGATTCATTCTGTCTAAACATCTAACACAGAGGAAAAGAATCCTATGGAGACCTGGGGAAAAGTTTAGAGAAGAGCAACTAAGATGATCAAAGGTCTGGAGATTAAAACATATGAAGAACGGTTGCAGGACTTGGGTTTGGTTAGTCTAAAGAAAAGAAGAAATAGGAGAGACATGATAGCAGTATTCCAGTATTTGAGGGGCTGCCACAAAGAATGGGGGTCAATCTATTCTCCAAAGCACCAAAGGGCAGGAGAAGAAACAATGGTTGGAAACTGATCAAAAAGAGAAGCAACCTGGAATTAAGGAGAAACTTCCTGATAGAATAGAATAGAATAGAATAGAATAGAATAGAATAGAATAGAATAGAATAGAATAGAATAGAATAGAAGAGTTGGAAGGGACCTTGGAGGTCTTTTAGTCCAGCCCCCTGCTCGAGCAAGAGAACCTATACCATCTCAGACAAGTGACTGTCTAGCCTCTTTTTAAAAATATCCAGTGATGGAGTGTCCACAATTTCCGGGGGCAAGCTATTCCACTGGTTAATTGTCCTCACTGTCAGGAAGTTTCTCCTTAATTCCAGGTTGCCTCTCTCTTTGATCAGTTTCTAACCATTGTTTCTTCTCCTGCCCTTCCCCTGTGCTCCAGGATTTTTGAAAGATGTGGTACAGTGGTTCTGAGATAACATCTGCCAGCTTCTTCAGAACTCTGGGATGTAATCTGTCAGGCCCCGGTGATTTATGTTTGTCAAGGTCAGATAGGTGTTCTCTTATCATTTTCTTGCTTACTTTAATTTTTGTTTCTAATTTGTCTTTTGCAGTGGTTTTTTTTTTTTTGGTATGTTGGGCTATGGTTTCTTTTTGTGTGAAGACTGATGTAATGTATGAGTTAAGCAGCTCTGCTTTCTCCGTTGCCTGTTATTTCCTTGCCATCTTCTCTCTTTAGCTTCCTTGACTTTTTTCTTGTTAGTGGTATTGGAAGAAACGTTTTTTTTATTATCCATGATTTCTGTTGCAAGTCTTTGTTCGTTCTGAGCCTTTGCTTTCCTGATATCATCTTTACATGTTCTGGCTGTCTGCTGATAGCCTTAGTTATGTGCCCCTCTTTCCATTTTTTGTTTTTGACCTTTTTGTCTTTCAGTTTGTCAGAGAGATCTTTGTGCAGCCATGCTGGTTTCTTCTTGAATTTCTTGTTTTTATTTTTCAGTGGTATTGTGCTGGTCTGGTCTTTTATGATCACATTTTTCAGAGTTTCCCACACTTCTTGGGTTGTTTTCCACTTTAGGATTTTCATCCATGGGATCTTTCCTAGGTTCTCTCTGAGTTTGTTAAAATCAGCTCTTTTGAAGTTCAAGACACTGGTTGGATTGTTTTCTGTTGCTAGTGTTTGTGTTATATTAAATTCCAGTATGACATGGTCACTTTCGCCCAGGGTTCCAGCAACTTCAACTCCTCTATCACTTCTTCTCTATTAGTTAGAATTAAGTCCAGTATGGCTTTATGTCTAGTTCCCTCCTCCAACTTTTGGATGACAAAGTTGTTGGCTAGGTTGGTTAGGAATCTGTTTGATCTCCCACTCGCTGTAGAGTTTGTCTCCCAGTTGATATCTGGATAGTTGAAATCTCCCATTATTATTGTGCTATGCTTCCTACATGGTGTTTTTCAAGAAGTAAGTGGACTTTCTTGTTTTTCTTTGAAGACATTTTGCTTCTCATCCAGGAAACTTCTTTAGCTCTGACTGGATAGTGGGGAATAGAAGGATTCATATACCTTGCAGCCAGCTGATCATTTTTGCAAGGAATATAAAGTTGCCTCTTGAAAAAGCACCTTTGGGACAGCCATGATCTAGCTGACTGAGAATCTCCACAGACATCAGGATACCTATTATATAGTAGGAAAGTGTTAAGAGTTTTTCTGAAGGGCCTCTGACTTTCTGCAGCCCATATCTGACAACTCTAATATTCATGTTCTTCTTAAAGAAAATTACATGCTTTTATTACAATTACCAAGATCCACATTTTTATTAATAACAGAATATTTTAAATCAAAGCATTGGAATGTTCAAATGCCTCTTTTTTTCAGGAAATTATTTGTTTTGATGTTTTTGGGTTGCGGCAATAAAATTGGCAAGGTTTTAGGATTTTAATGCTGAGTATTAATAATGTATTAAGAACATCAATACACAGTGGTAACAGTAGTCTTAACAACTGTTGTAAATAAGGAACTAATAATGATCATTACAGGCAACTGGTCTGAAGAGCATTATGAACTCAAGAAAGCACTGAACTCAATAAAAGTAAATGGGAAGACTAGCAGGTGGTTTATATTATGGGCTTTGGACTAGGAGACACATATCCTTACTCCTAAGGATGAACAATGAATAAAGAAATAAGAAAGCTAAGAGGAAGGACCTGTGCCCTTCTTGCTCTTACTTATGTTGCTGCATTTTAAGAGGTCAAAGTATACACAGATCTGATTACTGACATGAATGTTTGCTACTATTGCTATATTTCTCTTTTCAGCAAGTTCTGCAGCTGTAAGATATACTGTACCAGCTGAATCCTTGATTATCCTTTCAAATGTTGGGGTTTTTTAAAGCTGTTTTTTTTTTTTAAAAAAAGAACAACAGCCCTATTTGTCTTTTCATGTGAATTTACATAACTTGTGATATGTGTTTTCGAGGAGCTTTTTTGGAGTGCATTTTGAGCCTTGCTTTTTTGCAATGATTCTGGGAATATTTCTGAATGATCCATTTACACAGCTTCATTACTCCTGAGATTTATGTCCCTAATCTGACAACACATCTAGAAGAGTATTTCAGGATCTACAAAAAAGGGTTATTTCTGAACTGATAAATAGTTAAGCTATTGAACATGTGAAGGATTACAATTCTTCAGCTTCATGTTAATGAACATTACCATCTATTTGACTGGGGAACAGGATGGACAAAAACAGATAATATAACATGATGAGAAACAATGATAATCGTCAGTATTGCAAAATCTGCATATTGTTCATGTGTCATGAAGGTTGCAGAATTTTGCAGAAACAACTATTTGCAGGTTAAGGTGAGTTGCCCTGAATATGAGAAAGATAGCCTTCTGCAAAAAAAGAAGAAGAAAAGAAAAGAACATCTCAGCGTTATAAAAGAAAGTGGAACAGCATGAAAAATGGATGCCAGAAACTTTTATTTCATCTTTTACGTACATTATATACTACTGAAAGTAATGAAAATATTCATCCCATCTCTATGGAATGTTGTAATGTTATCTGATGATTTCTAATTAGTGAGGTCTTCCAGTCCAGGCATAGCATTATCAAGAGGAGGAGAAGTGGGTTTTTTTTTAATTTTTTAAAATTATATTAACTTTTGAGATGGTGGAGAAAGCATTAAAAATAGATTAACAAGACAGGTATTTATATTGCTCAGAAATATATACATATTTGCTCAGAAACATATACATATACTGCCTCTAACATGCAAAGAAGAATCTATCTACATATTGCATAAAAATACACATATGGACAAAGAACATGAATTACTGACTAGATTTCACTTGAAATCACTACTTGTGAAATAGGATTTTTCTGAAAAGAGTCAGAAGTCTCTCTCTCTCTCTCTCTCTCTCTCTCTCTCTCTCTCTCTCTCTCTCTCTGTGTGTGTGTGTGTGTGTGTGTGTGTGTGTTTCATGTCAAGTTCTGGGCTGGCCTGACTAGTGAAGCACCTGCACGCATTCTTCAGAGCAATTCCCAGAATTAAAATGGAATAGTAATGGACTGTAAAAAAAAGCTCTGCCTCTAATTTCAAACTTAATCCATTTTTATTAAAAAATGGGTTCCATTTCAGCTGAGATCAATTCCTATCTAATATCAAGAGGCAAAGATTATAAAACTCTACTAGGAGATTTTATGTTAATACAGTAAACTGTTTCCTCTCCTGATGAAATGCAAAACGTACTTGTCTTCAATATTAGCACCTGCTAAGATTTAATAGATTTGCACATCAGCATTTGGGATTACTGAGCTGCTTCCTCAAGACTACAGTAAAATTTATTATCAGTATTAAAAATAAGATCTTTGCATTTTACTCCTGAAGTGCATTTTAAAAAGTTAAGCTGGAGTACCACTTACTAGCTGCTACTTTAGAGACCAAATTTTATCCTTTGTCTGCTCTCTGGCTTCTACATTTCTGTCCTAGTTTGTCTTCCATTCCTGGTGCTAATGAAATCTAAACTAGGAAAAAAGAGCCAAAGAAAATAGGGACTTTGAAAGAATGGTAGAACTGACTTCAGCACATCCTCTTAGCAGCTGAAGGCTTGCATTAACTCATCCCCCCCCCCTCAAAAAAAAAAAAAAAGATTGGTGAGTCTGTTGCAATCAGTTCCATTTCTTTATCTTTGTATATATTTCAGTTGAATACTTTGGGAAGAACTGAGTTTCTAGAAGGCTGACTTATTTTCTTTGGTTACTGTCAATTCAACAAAGGAAAGGCAATTTACGTGTTGAATTAAATCAGTTTTTAATATTTCTGAACTTGGGCATTGTTCTTTGGAAATGGGAGGCAAAATTTTGTAAACCGGCCAGACTCTAAAAATCGTGGTCAATGTAGGCCATGTTCATTCAACTGATTTGAATTTGTGGTCCTCATTGGATTGCATTGGATTGATGTCCTCTTTAGCTTTACTGAGTCAATAGAAATACTGGTTACCAGTTTCTCATGTAATTCTTCACTGTATCAACAAAATGGCTCCCATTCTTAGCTTGTATTTAAGGAAAATGGTTGAAAACCAAGTTAATCAAATCACTTTAATGGAAGCAGTAGCTATATCTCAGGGCCATGTGGTATTTGGCTTATCTGCCCAAAGGGGAGACTTTCAGATTGTGTTCATCTGAAAGATTGCTGCAGAATTTCTACTCCTGTAATCCTATGTTAATTGGAAGTAACTCAGTTTGATTAATGCTGTTGGGCTGCTTGGATTTGCCTGACAAGTGACCACATTGAAAACTAAGTATAACAGTTTTTACTTTCCTTACATATGTATAAATACATGGCTAATGCCAGAAGAGACTTTTATTTTCTCTGGTTCCACGTTTGCTGGTTCACCATGTTTCACCACCATATGGCTGGCTTTTTTTCTGAGTCCAGATAAGTGTTGAAACCCCAGTGAGCCTCAGGCTTTGCACAAGGATTAAGAGAATCTCTGGTAATAGCAAGTGCTGTGTTAAAATCCTTACCTGATGTGAATTCGATCAAAGCTACACTTTCACTTCACTGCTGCCACCAACAGGAGAGTTCATAAAAATGAGCACTTTTCTTATCTTCTGTAATGATAAAAAAAAAAAAAATAAGTGAGTTGGAGAAATCACTGAAATATTAATTGAGGTGCTTGTTTTAGGGGTGCAAAATATCTACTTTTATATACCCTTACTTTGCAGCATCAGGAGATTCCTCTCCCCATATCTGCAATTTATTCCTGGTTATTTTGATTGACTGGCTGATAGGCAGACAGAGAGCTATGACAGAGAAATAGACTGTGCAAAAGTTTGAGAGGACAGTTAGCTTCTAAGAAGGAAGTGAAGTAGTGCAAATTCTGAATCATGCAAAAGAACATGAGACAGCTGATCTAGGAAATTTGGGGTAAAGAGAAATGTCCCATTTCCATGGCACAAAGCTCTTAATCAGGATAAACCCAAGCAACCTCATGTTGGTTAAAGCAATATTATTATTAGTGTAATACAATACATTACTCTGATAGTGTGGTCTTGAGAATGTAGCAGCCAGCTGGAAAACCTTTTTAGAAACTTCATTCAGAAAAGGCTGTGACAAGCACATGCACCTGTATGGGAATGTATACATTGCAGAGTGTAATATGAAAAACATGTGTATAAATTTGGGTAGGCATGTACTGTGCAAGGTTTTTTTTTTTTTTTTTTTGCATCAGCTCCTCAATGCTCGTCAGTTGATTGGTTACAAACATCTTCTTTCCTTTATTGAGCATTTGGAAACAACTACTAACCTCTTTCCTTTGCTTCTCAAATTAACTCGTTCAGCTTTTTCTTTTTCATCAGAGACATATTTCACCAGCTGCTTCCAATAATGATATGAATGTTAAGGTTTTCTTCAGTACTGAGCAGTTCCCTCCAGGCCACCAAACACCAAGAGCATGTTCTGACAACATAGATTGAAATGCAGCATACTCCAGAGATGTTTCTTCCCCCCCCCCTCGATTATAGACTATAGATGCAGTTTCCAAACTGGGACACCCTGATATGAATTTTACAACACTACTATATTATGTTTTCCCTTTTTTGCTGCTGTTTATTTCATTAAGTTTTTAATTTCATAATTTATTATAAGGCACTTTATTGGAAATAATGGTGGTGATTAAGCAGGAATTGTACAACAGAGAGTCCTTTGATTCAATAAGACAACTCAAACACTTCAAGTCTTTTATGCAGCATTTTATGAGTCATGTGCATTCTCCCTGTGTTCTTTTTGTTGCCCCAAATCTTCTGTCTGGTACTACTTATATTCATCTTTCTACAGATGTAACATGCATTTTCAGACAATTACATAAGAAATAATAAGAGGGTTTCTTCCATTCTTTCAACCTGTTATCAATCTATAGAAGGAAAACTCACTGGAAACTCTTTCAAAACAGAAATTAATTCTGAGCAAATTCTTAGGAGTTAACTGTAATATTCACCAGCTTAATTGGTTATGTGATGGCCAATGAGTTTGACTGATTGTCCTGATTTTCATTATATAATCTTATTTCTGGAAATCCATACACTTGCTGGTTTCCCACACTTCAGTTTAATTCCAACAACTTATATTATGGGGAATGTCTTCTGGTGGATTTTGTCAATAGTGGTGTTCCTTTACTAAAAGGGGGTTCTATTTCTGAGAACTTGTTAGAAAATTTCTCCAACCAATTTGCAATCATCTATTGATTTTTTTTGCTCACAAATTTAGCAGAGAACTTCCAAAGGTCTTTTGTGGCAATTTCTAATTCATCTCATCTAGTTAATGTCATGAAAAATTACAATATACAAAATAAAAGCAACAGAAGTATAAAATCTGTGTGCCGTTTTGGCATCTCCTTCCCAACTCCTCACATTCACATACATGATGATACACAGGTGTGGAGGGTTAGGCACTCACTTTATTTTTCTCATTCTGTCTCTTGTCTTCTATGAACCATTGTTGCTTTGAAATATTAATAGCAATTAACTCTTCTATCCTTATTTGCCACTGCATATTTACTTAATTTCTATTTACCCTCAATTCATTTCCTTCAACATGATAGTTTTGTCCCATGCACTGGGACCTCTTCTACTAAACTTTTTCACTGTAACAGATTAAAATTATTAAATATTTATAAGACTATGGTAAATGTAATGGGATGTACTACTTCAGATAATGGAAATTATGCATAGTTCATTCACTGCAAAAAGAAAAAAGTAAGTCCATTGACTATTTTTTTTGTTTAGCCATTGTATGTATTTGATGAAATAGGCTATAGTTCACAAAAGCTTTTGCCTTTAATGTATTAGTCTAAGAAGATGCTATTATACTTTTTCTGGTATCGCATGGACTGACATTCTTTTCATGCCTAGAGAAGTGAAGAACATGTCAGTTCTTTCCTTGGCATTTTTCTCCACGGGTCCTCAACTGCACTGGAGAAACTCCATCAATGGAGGAAGTTTCTTTCTATTCATAATCACCTTTTCTGTATTGAGGTTATTTCAAGAAAAAGTTACTACTCCCCCTGGAAATAAGTAGTTCATTTATGGGTTTGCACAATACCCGAAGAGAACCAAAGCTCAGAGCTTTGACTAATACACGTTTATCCTGCTTGTATGACTACTACAGAATTAAGAAAGACATTGGACATTGCAGTGTGGAGATCAAGGCTTCTAGCACAATGTATTGGGTGTGCATAGGCTCATGCCATGTTATTCCACTGTTTGCCAGTGTCAAATCTCCTGTTTCAGCCAATGTGGGGCTCAGGGCTTCTGTTTTCTGTCAGTGCTTCAGTGCAGTGACATATCTTCTCCTCTGATTAGATTAATGCTGGCAAAGCCAGTATGAAAAACCCACACAGATTACCACTGTCACCCGCAGTAATTACATTTATTCATTTCCACTTACCTGAGCTTTTACAAGCTAAGCAAGGGCCCAAATAAGCAATAAACACAGAAGCAAGAAATTAAAATGCTGCTCTGTTTGCTGTGAAAACAATCAAACCATCATCTTTCTTTAGGCAGCTCATTCATCATCCGGGAGGGCTGAGCTGTGATGATATGCAGGAATGGAAATCTAATGTTATTACATGTAAATTCACTAACATGAAATTACTGGCTCTGATGTGATTTCACTAATAAATTAGTTCATTTCCACCTTTTCGCAAGAGACTTTAGGGACTGTGGAGAATTATACATCTGTCTTGTAATCTCCCTCGACTTATTCCCAGCAAAATTGGTGATTCTGGTTCTGTTTTCCCTTTATCCTCCACATCTGCTTGTTTCTGCTCTTCTGTTAACAAGAGGCAGCCATCAGAACTGCAAGGTTTGTTAGAATGGACTGAAGTCCTCTCCAATGTGCTTTTCTGCAGCCATCTGTAACTGTCATCATTTGTTAAGTAACAATAGATCCATCTGTTAATGCTCACACTTCCCTGGCAATCAACAAACAGCCCCCCTCCCCCACACACAACCTATGGGAAGGAAAATGTGTATATAGACAAATTTGTTACCAGGTCTGATAAAAGTAGCCCAGCTAAT
This sequence comes from Crotalus tigris, assembly GCF_016545835.1. Classification (NCBI taxonomy): domain Eukaryota; kingdom Metazoa; phylum Chordata; class Lepidosauria; order Squamata; family Viperidae; genus Crotalus; species Crotalus tigris. Next base: position 133,849 of record NW_024096736.1, read on the forward strand.
GATATCTGAAGCTTGAACCTGCCACTTTGCACAGGCCAATCCTATCCATAGAACAATTCTTCTGCTCTTTGAAAATGGCCTTGGGTGGATTTTTAATTGTTTCTGTTATTGCTAAACAGGGTTGATGGAAGCTTAAATCAGAAGAATATGTAAAGCATGTACAATTTGTTGGAATATATGTGAATATATTTCATACATAGAATAAACTGAATATTTATTGAATGAATGAGGGAACTTTATCTCTAAGTGATAAAGTTTTCCAAATGTATATTAGGACAATGTCTTTCTTGACTAATTTAAAGGTATGGTGATGATGCGTACTTTGAAAGGTGTGCAAGAAAAGAACCAAGCTCAGAGAGCACCAAAGAGCCCACAGTTCAATCCTGAGCTACAAATATTCTCTTCTACCAGAATTTTTTAGTATTTGGCAAGCTGTAATCCTCCTCTTTGAGCTTAAATGGACTCCAGAAGATGGTAGAGGACAGGAAAACCTGGAGGAACATTGTCCATGGGGTTGCGATGGGTCGGACATGACTTCACAACTAACAACAGCAATCCTCCTCCTCCTCCTCCCTATACACTGCATTGCCCTTGACTAAAAGGTTTGTGACTTTGTCATAGTATTATCCTGAAATAAGTTGCGGTTTGAGAAGGGTTAAGGAGAACCCTTGAGAGATGTATTATATGCCACTGTATTTATTTTGCTTTATTCTTATTATAAATCCAGAATTTTCTCCTTTGCTGACTAGTTATATCAAATGTTTGAAGCAACACTAGAGCAGAACAAGTATCTAGTGACACTAGGGCTGTTGTTTTCTGTTAGAACAGACATGTCAAACTTGCGATGTCACGTGTTGTCGTGAGACGTATCAGAACTTTTTCCCCATTGCCGGCACTGGGGTGGGTGCAGTTTTGTCGTGACGCATCTGGCCCGTGGGCCGGCAGTTTGACACCCCTGTGTTAGAATATTTGGAGGCTTTGCTTATAGAGCAAATAAAGCATGGTTGGCCTTCTCTTTTCAAGATCTATTAGGAATGTTTCTTACAGTTCAGTCTAGGCAAGAGACTCTTTCTTTTATTAATCAGTCAGCCTTATCCAGTATTCAGAATCACTCCATGTGGGTAAATAGGAAATAACATATGAAACCAAGTAAACACCCTATTGGTTTGTTTAATAACATGACACTACCTTGCTGAACAACTGTATTTTATATGTAGTTATTGATTGTATTTTATAATGCTCATTAGGTATCTAAATTGCTGCTAAGTAATGGTAGGCACTGGAGGTTTAACAGCTCTTTCTGATTCTTGGGTGACAAGTTGCCAACAGTCTTTGCCAAAAAAGGGCAATGATGGATCCCCATTGGGGCAGCAGTAAATTAGGTTATAGCCTCCTTGATGAAACAATGGAGGAAGGAAAATTAACTATCAATAAAAATCTATAATGCCACTCTGATTATTCCCAGTCAATTATATCAATTAGAGATCAAACAGTGAATCCCTGCAGGATTTTAAATAGGACTAAGCAGGGGCCAAAGGAGGCCAAATTGTGTTACAAAATGCAACACCCTGGGCAGCTGCAGGAGATAATCATTGCTGTCACTGACAAAGGGGATGCTTTATTAGAAAGCTGGATATTGCCCGCAGGCAGGCAGGCTGGCTTCTGGCAAAGAGGACAAAAGCTCAGCGGTGAGAAAGAGGCTGACTCCATCCTGGGGAGGAGAAAAGAAAGAAAAAGCCCCTTGATTGGTTCTTGCTGATGTCTGCCCCTTGCCATCTCTTTGTCATTCAAAAGAGATCAGACTGAATGCTATTCTTCATCTACCTCTAAGACATGGGTTCTCTATCTGGGGGGGGGGGAATCAATATAGAACAAAGTGGTTCCCCCGGCTGCATGTGCATTCACCTACATCAGTGAATTTTAAATGTAGTTTTTATTTTGTTTTATTTTTGAGCTATCTGATCTAATTAATTAATTTTAAGCCTTCCCCTTCCACCCCCAAAAGGCATGTATCTTAATCCAATTCAAACCATCCTAAGGGAAGGGCAGTTACTTGTATTAAAACACCTGAAACAAAGTGGTGCTGTGGGCCCTTTAAACTAAGATTGAGTTGCAGCTAAGGTCCTGCCCTAGATAATACAAACTTCTAAAAAAAACCTCTGATATTGTCATGATTATTATGTTAGCTTTCTGCCATCAAATAATTACTAATTAAAGATGGCTTATTCATCACGAGGAACACTGTTAGATTATCTTTTTATTTGGGCCCAGCAAGGTTGTGTAACTTTTACCTTGTTTCAAGTTTAAACCCAGTGGAGTTGGAAAGGCACTCCCTAGGGCAGTAATAGCTCAGATTCTAAATAGTTCCCAATGCCAAAGATCCCAGTCGTCCACGCAAACTGCCAGGATAGAAGTGACAAATGGGAGGAAGGCTATGATAACTTCATAAATCCTATACCACCTGCCCTGATCTTGTTCACTAAAATAATTAAAGACAGGATGACTTAGAGGATTTTGAAGTACATGTGGGAGATATTAGGAGAACAAATGCAAAACTTCAGATGATCACTAGGTGATATCACTTTGCTGCCAACTAGTAGTCATTTGGATTTTTGTAATCCAGATCCTATAACTCTAAAAATGAGAACTCTAAAAACTTCCCTTCGTTTTGATATGGGATCCAATTTTAAAAAGACTGTCCTTGTCCCACTTTTATCCCATCCCATGATCTTATTCAATCAGGTCTTGGCTCTGGGACTACTTATCCTTCTTGGCCACCCCTTCTACTCTGGCAGCAGCTCTTCAGAGTTTCAGATGAGGGCTGGACCTTGGAAACTTCCTCATTTAACAGGTATTGTATGAGCTACAGTTCCTCTCCTAAAAATAACCAAGAAAATGCTTTCAGAGGGACTGTTTCTAGCATTACTTATCCGAAGGCATTTAATTACTCCTGCCTTAATATATTTGGGGGTAGGAGAAAAGCGAGTAAACAAACATGGGACACTAAGAAATAGAAGTGCTTCTAGTTCAAAACTGTTGACTTGATTACTAGTTTTGGCTTTCCAAGACTTACCGAGAAATCAGAGATTTAACTTGGAACTCCTTATCCATAAAGCAGATTATCATTCTGAGCTCTTCTATATTGGCAGATTAATCAGATACATTAATGCCTGTTATTTACCTTATGGGAAACCTTGAAGCATTTGAGTGATTTAATATCCATTAAAATATACGGAACAATTTGAATGGGTTTTTAAAATGCATTTATTTATTTCATTATATTTATTATGGTTGCCCATTCCATAGACAGTATACCATAACTAATTATGTTTGTGATTAAAATGCTGGACTGGCCTGGTTTCAGGAAGATCCAGGTTCAAGTTCACTCTGTAAACTTTGGTCCCTCCCACCCTCTTCATAGGACTGTTGTTGGGGGGAGGAAATGGGAGGGATACAGTACAGACCTCTTAAACCTCCTTGAAGACGTAGGGTAAAATATAGCAAACAAACATAATGACATAAAAATCTTATTTTATAGTGAATTCCATGCATTAAATAAGTGAATTCCATTCATTAAGCATGTAATTATTATATTTTATATCACCCAAATACATAGTTTTATTGATGTATTATACTAAACAAAATTAGTACCATGTTCACCATCATTTTGTCCATTTAATTTGGTATCTTATTACTTTTATATCTTTAATCCATACATTCCAAAATAGCTTCCAATGATTAAAAAATAACCAATTTTTATTTCAGTTTTCCACAGACACATACTTTTCTCATTAAACTTTTCAAGCTCTCCGAAATCTAAATGATAATGTATGCAAGTTCCCTAATTACTACTGAATTTAAATTTTAGTATTAAAAATAGGGGACATCATTAATGAAACATTAGGACTAATTATCTTCCTTAAATTATCCTAATTTTCAAATAAGGCTACTACACCCAAATTATTTTCTTCACAAATAATAGGTTTTTGAACAAATTGTAGCCAAAGAAATAAAAACTAATTGGAATTTTAAAACTTGCCCCAGTTGAAACAAAGGGCAGGTATTTCAACTGAAGAGAGAGAAGAAAAAAAAACAACCCAGCATTCTCTGCTACATCAAAATGGAGAGATTAAAGGATTCAAATGTAGTTCCAGCAGAACTACCTTTGTGATTTCATATTTATTTGAGTTGCTGGCCTGAAAGCCTCCATCTGAGACTGAATGTCTGAAGATATTCTAATATCTTTTTCTGTTTGGTCTTTCTTTTGCAGCAATCCTGTCTGATCTTCAGACATGAGTTTAGGATTAGTATTATACAAATGTCTCCAGAAATGCAGGGAAAAATATAGCAAACAGAAATGGGGCAGAGACAATCAAGGCCTATAGAAACATCTGCACATATTTTGTGTTTGCTGTATTTTTAACATGCAGCCATTGTGTATATAAGTGCTTGAGCTGATAGATTATATGTGTGTACGTGGAAAAGCCCATATCTTGCTGTTCTGTCTTCATGTTATAAATCTCCTTCCTTGGCTTCTTCCATCTCTTCTCAACAGGTTTTGTGAAAAGATTAATGGAAAATACTCAGAAATAACTGATGATTAAAAAAAAAAAGTTTCTGAGCTAACTCTCCCCAAAACAGCCCTAGGGTTGAGATTTCCTGATGTATAAAGTTTAGCCCACTTGTCTTTCCCTCTTAAATGGATTCCCATTGCAATTTGATTAAAGGATCCTTTCTGAGCACAGAAAGATTGGCATTAAACAAGAAAAAGTACTTATGAAAGAACAAGAGAAAGAAACCAAAAGGGTGGGGGGAGAAGAGGAGAAACTAATTTAATATTTGATGAAATAGAACATGAGCTTCCAGAGGATGCTCCAAGTTTAGGAGTGGTTTTTTTTCTTCATTGCCATCCTTTGCTCTCTCTTATTAAAGGCTGGAGCAATTTAGAAATTGAGACAGTGCTTCCCGCTTAATAGTGTAGCTGTTAATCTTCTTGCCACTCAGTTCTGAGAATTGAACCCAAGATGGAGGGAGAAAGAAGAAGAATTGCTCCTCCTGTCACCAGCTGTGGGTGGGGATGAACTGCCCTGAGGGGACTGAGCTGAGGCGGGAGAAAAAAAAATATCCACCACGGAGGAAAGGTAATAACCAAACTCTGTGGCTGCCTAACATGCCCTATATATGAAACAATCAAGGAAGACAGCAAAGGAAACCCCACTCACCTCAGAGGCAGAGGAGTTTACTGTAATAGGTCCTGGCTAAGACAACTGTTTTTAAGCTAACTCCTCTTCCACATATCTCCCTCCCATTAATTTCTACTAAGGAGAAGCAAATCAGAGCAGAGGACTAGCAGAATGCGATAAGAGAGTGCTGGGGTCTTCAGTTGCTCGTATGTTTGGTTTATGTCAGTGCACTGATCTGAGTTTTTGTTGTGCCCTCATCAATGGCAGGTATTAAATCTCAAAATAAGGGGTGGAAATTTTCCCCTCCCACTGGAGAAAAACCCTCCCCATCTAATATAAGATATCCCATTTATCATTCTTCCCTTCCCAATTGTTTCTGCTTTGTTTTCAAAAAAGACAAGGCAGCACAACTCAGTTCAGCTCATATAGTTAAAAAAAACTGATAAAGGAGAATATTTGTAGCTCAGGACTGGTGCTCTCTGAGCTTGGTTCTTGCAGATTTTCATCCACCAAACTAGGTAACATCATCAGTGCATACTCAGTGGTGATGTTATCTAGTTTTGGATAATGAAACCTCTTCAAGAAAACAACTAAGCTCAGAGAGCACCAAGGACCCCCTCAATTAAAGAACTATAGCAATGTAACAGAGGGAGCATTTTCTATAGCTGGGCATGCTTCAGAAATTGTTTGGGAGAAGTAAATTGGATCTTATATAAACCTGGGCACAGCACATCTGTGCTACTAAACCAGCTAGATATTTTTTAAAAAATGCTTGTACCAGTTTGAAAAAAGAAATGTGAATACTATATGAGAAGCTCAGCCCAGTTACTAGGGATTAAGTAAGACGGGTTTCTAATGGGGGGGGGGCAATCTTGTCCCATCCTAAAGTTTTGAACTTTAATTCCCATCAGCATCTACTAACATGGATCATGGAAAGGAAATGTGGGAATGATAGTCCCAAATATCTGCAGGGAGTGAGATTATGGATTTCTAATAGATCAGCCCCACAAATAACATATGACATCCCTAAAACCCATGAAGACATTTATAGTAGAAACTGTGCTTAAACCTATGACTGTTGTAACAGATTCAACTTTTTAGACCTGCTTGTTAAGAGTTTGGGGTATTCTACTCCTGAACATCAAAAGGTTTATGGTTGGACAAAGGCTATACAGTAGTTGACTTCAAACTCAACTATCATAACTCTTCTGGCATCAGAATACAAGGAGGTGATGTTTTTGTATCTCTTTACTGCCCTCTGGTGATCATCCAGAGGTTTGCAGCCCAGATAAGGTAGATCAATCCAAATTAAGAATAGTGGTTTATAGATTTAAAAGTATTTGTTAGTTGGTTGGATCATTATTTCCAAGATCAAAGTCCTGGCATCTTCCCTAGGGTTGTCATGCCACATTTAAGCATCATTGCACAAGGTGCAGGCTGTTTGTTGTTGTTTAATTTCAAGGCCTAATGATAAAACCCTGCTTCCAGTCCATACCCTTTGGGAACTGAGATGCAGCTATCACCCAGAGATCCTAGGCAGCCGAGTAATGTTAAAAGGACTCCCTCCTTCCCTAGCCAGGCTCGCTGCGAAATGTTATTAGCATTAGGTAATGATCTGTAAATGTGTCAGAACTATGCCACCTAGTGACATCAACACCAGTTTCCTTTGGTGAAGTCACATTGATTGCACAACAGCAAGCCACAATACAATTAATGCTAATTTGGTTTCTTGGTGGATAACTGCTGCACAGCACTTTGAGCATATCAGGAAGACTCCTAGAAGAGTTTCATGCTCTAGCTTTTTGATGGTTATTTATATTCTTTTTGTTTTTTTCTCTTAGTCCCCTGCACTAACAGTGTTTGCTATAATATGGATTAAAGCATATTAATATGTATTGAAGCTTATTAATATTAATGTGGGTGAATACACATTTTTTTCAAACTGTGATGTTCAGGCAAAAAAGATCAACCTATTTCTGTAAATGTTTGAAATGAAAGTAAGCCCATTTTTTGAAACTTTATCTTTTAGCATTTAAAAAAAGACCATCTGGGCTATATTCCTAACATTTCAAAGCACCTGAAGGCAGGACAAGAAGCAACGGGTGGAAACTAATCAAGGAGAGAAGCAACCTAGAACTAAGGACAGTGAGAACAATTAATCAGTGGAACAACCTGCCTCCAGAAGCAGTAAATGCTCCAACACTGGAAGTTTTTAAGAAGAGACTGGACAGCCACTTGTCTGAAATGGTGTAGGGTTTCCTGCCCAAGCAGGGGGTTGGACTAGATGACCTCCAAGGTCTCTTCCAACTTTACTACTATTATTATTATTTAGAGCTATGTTTTAGAGGAGAGAAAGACCATTAATTGAATTAACTAAAAATTACATAATCAGTCATCTTTTCAAGTGTGTTATCTATCCAGAAAAAGAATAAGTAATTTTGTAAAAAAATCATATTATATTAGTGACATAATAAACATGAGAAAAAGGGGGAAAACTATATTTAAAGAACTGAAAAGTATACAGATATACCAGAATAATAGGAGAGGGATCTGAACCAGGAACATAATAAGCAAATTCTTTATACTTTCATTGGGTGTGCATTTGCTAGTTCATTGCATTTATAGTCTGCTTTATAAGTTGTAAAAACAATATACATCACTTTTAATTTTCTCCCATCAGTTGGGTTGAGAGAAAAGGACTATTTAAGTCACCCAGTGATCCAGTCTGGTCCATGGTGAAGATTTAATACAGCTGTGGCTCTGTAGTTCAAGTCTAACACTTAAAATTAATGAATTAATCTATCATTAGGGACAAAAAGTGGCAGAATATAATTTTGGACTTCAAGCAGAATGTTATGGGAAAAGCAGAAATACAGTACATTCCTGGAAAAAATGAATTAATTACTGAAAAAAGAACAACCTCCTCTCTGTATTTCTTGATCCAAAGTTCCAAAACAGAGAAAAAAATATGCCAAACATAATTTAGCAAAGGAGATAGAAAAAAGTAGAGTTATTCCAACACTTTCTACTACTCCTTCATTCTAAGTGTAAATTTTGAAGCATCACTGTTTTTTTTTTAATAAAGACAGATTTTGAATTGGTCTACATGTACAATCATATTTAACATGATAGAAGGTGTTGAAGCCACAGGAACCTTGGGAGGTAGTGATCATGCAATACTGGAATTCAACATTATGGAAGCACAAGCAATAGAACACAGTCAAATTAGAGTCTTGGACTTCAAGAGAGCTAATTTCAATAAACTTAGAGAGGGCTTGGGAAGGACTCCATGGATGAGAATCCTCAAGGGGAAAACAACTCAAGAAGCTTTGAAAAGCGAGATAATAAAAGTCCAGTCTAGCAAAATACCAACAAAGAGGAAAAATAACAGCTCTCAAAAGAAACCAGCATGGCTGCATAAAGAACTCTGATAAATTGAAAGGTAAAAAGGACAAGTATAGAAAGTAGAAAGAGAGGCACATAACTAAGTCAGAATATCAGCAAATAGCCTGAGCCTGCAAAGATAAAGTGAGGAAAGCTAAGGCTCATAATGAACTAAGGCTTGCGACCAAAGTCAAAAATAACAAAAAAAAGCTTCTTTCAACATGTAAAAAACAAGAAAAAAGTGAAGGAAATGATTGGTCCATTAGTGGGTGAAAGTGGCAAGAAGATGACAAGCAATAGGGAGAAAGCAGAACTATTTAACTCATTTTTTTCCATCTGTCTTTACACAAAGGGAAAAAACAGACCAACCTATCAAAAATAGTGCCATAAAAACAGAATAGAAACACAAGTTAAGATAGGCAAGAAAATGGTAAGTGAGCACCTGTCCAGCCTAGATAAGTTCAAATCACCAGGACCAGATGGATTACACCCCAAGGTTCTCAAGGAACTGGCAGATGTGATCTCAGAACCACTGAACTATATTTTTCAAAGATCTTGGAGCACTGGGGAACTACCAGAGGACTGGAAAAGATCTGATGTAGTTCCCATCTTCAAAAAAGGGGAAAAAAATGGATCCAGGAAATTACAGACCTATCAGCTTGACCTCAATACCTGGGAAGATTCTGGAAAAGATAAACAACAAATCAGCAAACACCTAGAGGCAAACAAAATCATTACTAAAAGCCAACATGGGTTTGTCAAAAACAGATCATGCCAGACAAACCTTATTGCATTCTTTGACCAAGTGACAAAATTAGTGGATCAGAGGAATTCTGTGGATATAATTTACTTGGACTTCAGTAAAGCATTTGATAAAGTAGATAACAACCTATTACTTGATAAGATAGAAAAATGTGGATTAGGCAGCATCACCACCAGATGGATTAGTAGCTGGCTGACCAGCCGTACTCAGCGTGTGTGTCAACGCTGCAAATATTGTATATTCTTGCTTTTGACAATATGCAGAACTGTCTAGTATTTATGGGATTAATACAGAGCAGAAGGGGGGTGGGGGCAAAGCCAGGGGAAAGAAAGAGGAAGGAAACCTTTGACCTTCACACTAATTGGATAATGTGATATATGACAGCTAATTTAGGGAGGGAACATGCTGATAATTTAACTGCTCAGAGGAAAAGAACTTAGATCTTAGCATAAAGCCTCCGTTGTGCCTGTGCCGACATTTTGTAACAATAAAAGACTTTTAGGAAAATCAATGCCTGGAAGTTCTTTGAAGTGTTTCATTAGCCGGAACCATAACAGTGTGGTCCTCAATAGAACTGCATCTACATGGAGGGAAATGTGTACTGGGGTGCCCCAGTGCTCTGTTCTGGGCCCAGTGCTCTTCAATATCTTCATCAACGATTTGGACAAGGGGATAGATGGGGAATATCAAATTTGTGGATGACACCAAGCTGGCAGGAATATCCAACACTCCAGAAGACATGCTTAAGATACAGGAGGATCTGGACAGACTTGAACACTGGGTGCTACCTAATAAAATGAAATTCAGTTGTGAAAAAAATAAGGGTCTACATTTAGGCAAGAAAAACTAAATGTATAGGTATAGTATAGGGGGTACCTTGCTCAATAGTAGTAACTGTGAGAGGGATCTCGGAGTCCTAGCTGGGCTGCATTACCAGAGAGATAGAATCAAGATCACATGAAGTATTAATACCACTTTATAATGCCTTGGTAAGGCCACACTTGGAATACTGCAACCGGTTTTGGTCACCATGATGTAAAAAAGATGTTGAGACTCTAGAAAGAATACAGAGAAGAGCAACAAAGATAATTAGGGGACTGGAGGCTAAAACATATAAGGAACGGTTGCTGGAATTGGGTATATCTAGTTTAACAAAGAGAAGGATGAGGGGGGACATGATAGCAGTGTTCCAATATCTCAGGGACTGCCACAAAGAAGAGGGAGTCAAGCTATTCTCCAAAGCGCCCAAAGGCAGGACAAGAAGCAACGGATGGAAACTAATCAAGGAGAGAAGCAACCTAGAACTAAGGAGAATTTTCCTGACAGAACAATTAACCAGTGGAACAACCTGTCTTCAGAAGTGGTGAATGCTCCAACACTGGTGTAGGGTTTCCTGCCTGAGCAGGGGGTTGGACTCGATGACCTCCAAGGTCCCTTCCAACTTTATTATTATTATTATTATTATTATTATTATTATTATTATTATTATTACTATTATTATTATGGATCATCGCACAGTCAGCTAGATGTTCAGACTGGATTTGGCATTTTGTCTACCTATCAATTCCTTACCCAGGACCTGTATTGGCCATGTAGTGCTTTGTCTTCCCATGCCTCTATTCTGTTCTTCATTTGGTCTTTCTTGTAGGCCAGTTTGGTCTCTCCAGTAGTCAGTAAGTATTATTATTATTATTATTATTATTATTATTATTATTATTATTATTGATATTAACCTCTCCCAGTCTCTCACCATTAATCTGCAACTGTATCTTCCATTGTGCCATCGATCTTTGCACAAATTTTCTGATGTTTCTACTGACTCCTGTTATTTCTAGGCACTTGATTATCCAGTCATATGGCAGAGAGTCAAATGCCTTTTTGTAGTCAATCCATGCCACATTCAGGTTGGTCTTCCTTTTCTTGCAGTTTTCCAAGATCATTTTCTCTATTAGGAGTTGATCTTCTGTTCCTCTGCTATTGGGGCGGTTTCCTTTCTGCTCAGGTGGAAAGAGATTGTTTTCAACTAGATGCTGTTGTACTGCATCAGCTACCACACCAGTTAGTAATTTGAAAGTTTTTGGTAAGCAGGTAATTGGCCTGTAGTTGCCCGTTGTTGCCCCTTTTGCTGGATTTTTCATTATTAGGTAGGTTTTCCCAGTTGTTAGCCACTTTTCAACTTCTCCTCCTTGTAGTATATTGTTGAACTGTTTGGCAATGAGAGGGTGTATAACAGTTAGATGTTTCAACCAAAACCCATGCAGTTCATCTTCACCTGATGCTGACCAATTTTTGATTTTCTTTGCTCTTTTTTCTACCATTTTTGTTGTTATTACTAGTTCTTTCATTTCAACTTCTGTTTTATTTGCATCCACCTCTTTTAACCAAGCCGCATCCTTGTTGTATTTCTTTGGGTTATCCCATATCTGCTTCCAGAACTGCACTGTTTCTTCCTTGTCAGGTACTGACTGATTCCTTGCAGTTTCTCCATTGATGGATTGGTAGAAACGTTTCTGATTGGATTGAAATTGGAGGTTCTGCCTATAGTTTGCAATTCGAGCTTCATATCTACTGATTTTCCTGGCTATAGCTGTTATTTGTTGCTTTATTATTTCCAGTGCTTCCTTGATCTTCCTTGTTTCTAAGTGGTATTTCTTGATTAGGTATTCTTTGGTCTTCTTGTTCTTCAGCTTCTTTTCTTTCACCTGTTCTAGCTTGCTTGCATGTGATCTTAACTTGCTGATCTTATTTTCTAGTCTACCCTTCCATTTTTCTGGTGCACTGTTTGTTTGTTTTTCTTTTTTGTTGATTTTACATCCCAGGTATTCTGTTATAACTGCAGCTGTGCTGTACATTAGTTGGTTTGTTTCTTGCAGTGAATTGGTGCTTATACTTGATATTGCAGTATTTGCATCTTTTAATGCTTGTGCTAACTGCTGTTTCTTTTTCTTTGGAAAACAAGCTTCAATGCAGGCAGCCTTATTCTGTTGTTTTTGTGCTGTTCTAGATGCTCAGTTATTCTTTGTTTCAATTCTTTTATTTCTTTAGTTAGAGGGTTTTGTTCTTCCTGAGGAAGAGGTGCCTGGTTTCCAAATGAGAACAGTTGTATATCTCTGCTGGATTCCTTCACTGCCAACTCCCCTGGTTTGCCTCTACATTCTGAATTACTTCTGGTAAGGCTTTGATTTCTTTGCCCTGGGTAAACCTTTGCAGTTCGTCCAATTCTGTTTCTGTGAATACTTTATTTCGTGTTATAAATCGGCGTTGATCTGCTAGTCTCTGTTCTGTTATTTCTGATTCTGGATGTTGTTCTTTCCAGAACTGGTGCATTCGTTTTAGATATCCTCTTCTTGTTGGACTTGATCTGTAGTAACAGATCATTATTTCTTTGTTTTCCATCACTGTGTATCTGCGACGGGTAAACACCTTTTCTTCCAGTAGTTCTGCAGCTGCTGGCCCTGGTTGCTCAGCCAACAGTCCTGAGTCCTGTAACCCATTTTTCACCAGATATCCAGGAACTCCAATATCTAGCGCGGACCTTGTTAACCCGGGCGACGTCCGAGCCGGTATGGCATTCTGCAATTTACGTCTCACCATATTTTTTATGGGAGAGACACTCTTTGTCTGACTCCTCTGATGAGACCTGTCCAGTATGGTTGAACCTCTGGCATAGCTCTCATCTTCCTCAGAGTACACAAGCCCCACAACCACGTCAAGGTAGTGCCTCACTGGGAGATTATTATTATTATTATTATTATTATTATTATTATTATTATTATTAATCATCGCACAGTCAGCCAGATGTTCAGACTGGATTTGGCATTTTGTCTATCTATCAAGTCCTTACCCAGGACCTGGGATAGGCAGATGTGGATGTTTGATGGTATTACAGATATCGTCGCAGGATGGAAGCAGTTCCTAGTAAGGCTGCCTTTTGCAATTGACTAATAGCAAATTTGTCAATGCCAATGGTGTTCAAATGGTGCTCCAGTTGTTTTGGGATTGCATCCAAGGCACCTATTACTATTGGTACTACCCTTGCTTGCTTTTGTCACAGTCTTTCTATTTCTATTTGTAGGTGTTTGTATTTTGTTATCTTCTCCAGTTTTTTCTCGTCTATTCTGCTGTCTCCAGGCACTGCCAGGTCCACTATCCAGACTTTTTTGTCTTTCTTATCGACAATTGTTAAGTCCAGGGTGGTATGTTGCAGGTGCTTGTCTGTTTGAATTCTGAAGTCCCAGAGCAGTTTAATTTTATCATTTTCTATGACTTTCTCTATTTTACGATCCCACCAGTTTTTGCTTACAGGCAAATGATATTTTTTGCAGATCTTCCAATGCACCATTGTTGCTACTTTGTCATGCTGCTGCTTGTAGTCAGTCTGTGCGATCTTCTTGCAACAGCTTACCAGGTGGTCCACTGTTTCTTCAGCTTCTTTGCATAGGCGGCACTTACTGTCTGTTGCTGTCTTCTCAATTTTGACTTGATATGCATTTGTCCTTAAGGCTTGGTCTTGTGCAGCCAGAATTAGTCCCTCGGTCTCTTTCTTCAATTGTCCTGCTCTTAGCCATTGCCAGGTTTTATTGTTATCTGCTTTCCCAGCTATTTTTTTCATGTATTGGCCATGTAGTGCTTTGTCTTCCCATGCCTCTATTCTGTTCTTCATTTGGTCTTTCTTGTAGGGCAGTTTGGTCTCTCCAGTAGTCAGTAAGCCTTCCTGATATACTAATTTCAGTGCATCTTCATCATTGTTCTTCAGATATTCTTCCAAAGCCATTTCTTCATCTTCAACCATCTGATGTACTTGCAGCATTCCACGCCCACCTATTTGCCTTGGTAGATAAAGTCTGTCAATGTCACTGCGTGGATTATTATTCTCAATCATCGCACAGTCAGCCAGATGTTCAGACTGGATTTGGCATTTTGTATACCTATCGAGTCCTTACCCAGGACCTGGGATAGGCAGATGTGGATGTTTGATGGTATTACAGATATCGTCGCAGGATGGAAGCAGTTCCTAATAAGGCAGCCTTTTGCAATTGACTAATAGCGAATTTGTCAATGCCAATGGTGTTCAAGTGGTGCTCCAGTTGTTTTGGGATTCCGCCCCCAGGAGCTAATGATATAGGTACTACCTGCTTGCTTTGCCACCAGTCTTCTATTTCTATTTGTAGGTCTTTGTATTTTGCTATCTTCTCCAGTTCTTTCTCGTCTATTCTGCTGTCTCCAGGCACTGCCACGTCCACTATCCAGACTTTTTGTCTTTCTTATCGACAATTGTTAAGTCTGGGGTGTTATGTTGCAGGTGCTTGTCTGTCTGAATTCTGAAGTCCCAGAGCAGTTTAATGTTATCATTTTCTATGACTTTCTCTATTTTATGATCCCACCAGTTTTTGCTTACAGGCAAATGATATTTTTTGCAGATATTCCAATGCACCATTGTTGCTACTTTGTCATGCCGCTGCTTGTAGTCAGCCTGTGCAATCTTCTTGAAACAGCTTACCAGGTGGTCCACTGTTTCTTCAGCTTCTTTGCATAGGCGGCACTTACTGTCTGTTGCTGTCTTCTCAATTTTGACTTTATATGCATTTGTCCTAAGGCTTGGTCTTGTGCAGCCAGAATTAGTCCCTCAGTCTCTTTCTTCAATTTTCCTGCTCTTAGCCATTGCCAGGTTTTATTATTATCTGCTTTCCCAGCTATTTGTTTCATGTATTGGCCATGTAGTGCTTTGTCTTCCCATGCCTCTATTCTGTTCTTCATTTGGTCTTTCTTGTAGGCCAGTTTGGTCTCTCCAGTAGTTAGTAAGCCTTCCTGATATACTAATTTCAGTGCCTCTTCATCATTGTTCTTCAGATATTCTTCCAAAGCCATTTTTTCTTCTTCAACCATCTGATGTACTTGTAGCATTCCACGCCAACCTATTTGCCTTGGTAGATAAAGTCTATCAATGTCACTGCGTGGATGAAGGGCGTGATTCATTGTCATTATTTTTCTGGTCTGCCTAGCCATTGCTTTTAGTTCTGCTTGAGTCCAGTCCACTATTCCAGCTGTGTATCTAATGACTGGGATTGCCCAGGTGTTGATTGCCTTTATGGTATTTCCTCCATTGAGTTTGGATTTTAAGATCTTCTTCACTCTCTTGATGTATTCATCTCTAATCTTTTTCTTGACTTCAGTGTGCTTGATGTTGTCAGATTGAAGGATACCCAAGTATTTGTAGTATTCTTCCTCATCCAGACTCTTAATGTTATTTTCGTGGGGCATCTTGATTCCTTCAGTTTTCACTATTTTTCCTTGTTTGATAGTAAGTGTGGCACATTTGTCCAAGCCAAACTCCATTCCAATATCTTGGCTATATATACGGACAGTGTTGAGCAGCGATTCTATTTCAGATGATGTTTTTCCATACAGCTTCAGATCATCCATATAAAGGAGGTGGGATAGTCTGGCAGATGTTTTTGATGTTTGATAGCCATGTCCTGAGTTATTCAGTATTGTTGACAGAGGAAACAGTGCAATAACAAATAGTAATGGTGATAATGAATCTCCTTGAAATATTCCTCTCTGATATTAACCTCTCCCAGCTTCTCACCATTGATCTGCAACTGTGTCTTCCATTGTGCCATCGATTTTTGCACAAATTTTCTGATGTTTCTACTGACTCCTGTTATTTCTAGGCACTTTATTATCCAATCATGTGGCAGAGAGTCAAATGCCTTTTTTGTAGTCAATCCATGCCACATTCAGGTTGGTCTTCCTTCTCTTGCAGTTTTCCAAGATCATTTTGTCTATTAGGAGTTGATCTTTTGTTCCTCTGCTATTGGGGCGGTTTCCTTTCTGCTCAGGTGGAAAGAGATTGTTTTCAACTAGATGCTGTTGTACTGCATCAGCTACCACAACAGTTAGTAATTTGAAAGTTGTTGGTAAGCAGGTAATTGGCCTGTAGTTACCTGGTGTTGCCCCTCTTGCTGGATTTTTCATTATTAGGTAGGTTTTCCCAGTTGTTAGCCACTTTTCAATTTCTCATCCTTGTAGTATATTGTTGAATTGCTTGGCAATGAGTGGGTGTATAACAGTTAGATGTTTCAACCAAAACCCATGCAGTTCATCTTCACCTGGTGCTGACCAATTTTTGATTTTCCTTGCTCTTTTTTCTACCATTTTTGTTGTTATTACTATTCTTTCATTTCAACTTCTGTTTTATTTGCATCCACCTCTTTTAACCAAGCCGCATCCTTGTTGTATTTCTTTGGGTTATCCCATATCTGCTTCCAGAACTGCACTGTTTCTTCCTTGTCAGGTACTGACTGATTCCTTGCAGTTTCTCCATTGATGGATTGGTAGAAACGTTTCTGATTGGAGTGAAATTGGAGGTTCTGCCTATAGTTTGCAATTCGAGCTTCATATCTACTGATTTTCCTGGCTATAGCTGTTATTTGTTGCTTTATTATTTCCAGTGCTTCCTGATCTTCCTTGTTTCTAAGTGGTATTTCTTGATTAGGTATTCTTTGGTCTTCTTGTTCTTCAGCTTCTTTTCTTTCATCTGTTCTAGCTTGCTTGCATGTGATCTTAACTTGCTGATCTTATTTTCTAGTCTAACCTTCCATTTTTGTGGTGCACTGTTTGTTTTTTTTCTTTTTTGTTGATTTTACATCCCAGGTATTCTGTTATAACTGCAGCTGTGCTGTACATTAATTGGTTTGTTTCTTGCAGTGAATTGGTGCTTATACTTGATATTGCAGTATTTGCATCTTTTAATGCTTGTGCTAGTGTCTTTTGGAACAAGCTTCAATGCAGGCCAGCCTTATTCTGTTGTTTTTGTGCTGTTCTAGGATGCTAAATATTCTTTTGTAGAATTCTTTTATTTCTAAGTAGAGGGTTTTGTTCTTCCTGAGGAAGAGGTGCCTGGTTTCAAATGAGACCAGTTACCTGCTTAAGGTAATACTTATTATTATATTATAAGTATTATTTTATTATTATTATCTTATTATTATTTATTGAAAATTTTTACATTTTACAAAAACAAATCCCCTTCCCATACCCCCCCCTACCTCCCCCCCCCCCCCTTCCCAACCTCCCAAACCCTCCCCTGGACTTCCCAGAGCTGAGTACAGGCTTAATTAAAAAAAAAAAAAAACTTAAAACACTTTTAAAACCTAAACAAATTTAAATACAATCATCATTCTATATAAACTCCCTCCAAAAACACAAATTTAAACATTACTTTCTTTGAATATCTATATCTATAGTATAAAATCTAATTTCTCCCTCTTTCTTTATCCTAAAACAAAAAAATAAACATACAAATCTTTGTTATACCATTAAAGCTAAATACTCTTAAAGAACTTAAAGTAAGTACATATTTCATTCAATCTTCATAATCTTCTCTCCTATCCAAAAAGAAAAAAACTTAAAAAACCTATAAGTCCTAAACAAATCTAAGCACATTTAATTAAACAAATTATTTTCTCTTAAAAATATTAATAATAATATTTAAAAACTAGAAACAATTTTAAATCCTAAACAAATCTAAATACAATCATCATTCTATATAAACTCCCTCCAAAACCACAAATTTAAACATTACTTTCTTTCCTAAACAAATCTAAACATTTAATTAAACAAATTATTTCTCTTAAAAATATTAATAATATTTAAAAACCAAATTTAAGCATACTTAAAACTTGAACAAGTTATACTCCCTTCAAAACACAAATTTAAACATTACTTAAAATTTAAAACATTAGAATCCCCTCACTAAAATAAGCAAATTATAATCCCTTCAAAACACAAATTTAAACAATATTATCATTAAAGGTTCAAAACTTAAAACAACAAAATTAATAAACACATTAAACATTTCAATCTTCACCAATAACAAATTCCATCCGTAAGAAACTGCATCCTTATCAGTCTCAGTTATATTAGTATTATTAATTATTCACATTCCAGTTTTTTCCATTCTCCATTCGTCCATTCTTCCATTTCCCTTCTCCATTCTTGTATCAAACTCGTAAGAAATGCTGCAAGTTCTGCCTTAGGAGACTGCTCCAAAATTCCTGAATCTCCCATCGACTCCGAAGCCAATAAGGGTTCCTTGAATTCCTCCTTGTATTGGTCTTTACAATTGTAAGTTGTACAAGTTATCCTCTGCCCGTTCCTCTCTTGTTGATACCCCTCAAACTGAGATTTCCCAATTTCCATTTCAGGCAGCAATTCCACCCTTAAAGATTGCTCGAAAGACTTTGTAGGTCTAACATCTCCCAGAGATTCAGAAACCACTGAGTATGAAACTTCCTTAACCTTCTTCTGTTGCTGCTTTTCTTTGGAATTGTATACTGCACAAGTTGTCTTCTGCTCCTCAACCTGGACTTGTTGAGGCCTCTCACACAAAGATTCTCCAGTTTTCATAAATATAGGCTCTTCAAACTGTAATTCTACATTCTTTTCTTCCAAAGCTTTAAACTTAGTAGATGGCGATGCACATACCCCCAGGACCGAAGTATAAAAGTCTTTTGCTTGAGAAACAGTATTAAGTCTATAACATGTCCCCAGGTAATTCACCACCATTCCAGTCGGAACATCCCATCTGAATAAAATTTTTCTCTTTTTAAGTTCATTTGCTAGAAAAGCAAACTCCTTTCTTCTTCTTAAAATTTTAGATGGGATCTCCTTAAAAATTATAACATCTTGTGAAGCAATTTGAAATCTCTTCTTATAATAGGCTTGCACAATTTCATTGCGTAAAGATCCTTTACCAAAGTAAATTACCACATCTCTTGGCAGATTCTTCTGTGCTGCCACCACAGAGTTAACCCTAAATAATTTTTCAATTTCACTAAGTATTCCCTCTTTTTCTTTATTCCAAATCAATGCAAAGTCCTTTGCAACCATCTCCTTCAGATCTCCTTGCAAAGACTCTCCCAGGCCTCTAATTCTTAAGGCCTATTCCATTTGTCCATATTGAAGCATAAGAATCTCATTTTCCATTTCTTTTTCCATACTTTCAATTTTCCCCTCCATTATGTCCACTTTTTCAGCTACCTCTGCCACATGGGAGTTCACCTTTTCAAGAACAGAAGCAACACCTTCTAAAGCCAAAACAAAATCTTGTCTCAAGATCTTATTGTTTTCCTCTAAAATCTTTTTCATTTCTGCCCTAATTTGAAGTATAACATCTCCCATCATGTCTTGCAAGTCCTTCATAGTTATTAGCTGACCCCCAGAAGAGGGTGAAACTGTTGATTTAGAAGCTGTAGAAATCCCTGGACGCTTTGGAGCCATCTTAAAGAAAAACCTTTAGTCCTTCTTAAGAAATTATAAAAATTACTTCAAAAATCATAACTCCCTCCAAAGAAGGTCATTATAATAAAAAGAAAAAAGGGAAAAAAAGGAAGAGAAAAAGAATTAAAAAAAAGTTTTACTCCTTCTTAAAAATTACAAAAAATTAAACAGAAAAAAAGTCCTTCAAAAAAGGGTCATTACAATAAAAAAAAAAAGGGAGTTCAAAGGAAAAAAAAAGGGAGAAGGGAAAAAAAAAATAATTAAATAAAAAAAGTCCGTTCCAAAAAAAATACTTAGAGATACCAAAAACAACCATTCCAATCATAAGGAAATAAAAAGAGAAAGGGAAAGGAAAGAAAGAAAAACACCACAAAGCCTGCCGGTCAGCATTCTAACTTCCAGAAAAAAAAACACCGAGGAGTTTGCCGATCGCCATTTTACTTTCCCTTTCAACAAAGAAAAAAAATAAAAAGAGAGAATAAAAATATAAACAAATCTTAAAACTTAAAATCCAAATAAGTCAAAGAAAGCAAAAACTAAATCCTCTACTCAGCTCTGTCCATTTAAAAAAAAAAACTCACCAGTTCTCTTTAAGCAAGGAGGTGTTTGCAGCGGCTCGTTTTGTCCCTGAGGACAAAAACAGCTGGGAAGCGGAGACAAGTCTGAACTCCGTGGGAGCACTCCTTTCACCCCCCCAAAAAAAAAACTTGGGGGGTGCGAAAGAGGCTCTACCCCTATTCAGACACTCTCTACCCCCCCCCTTTGCCCGGGAGGGGGATTTTGAACCGCTGAACAGCTGATATCTGCTGTTCATAGCGGTTCTTACACTTACCCAGGAGGACGGCTACAAAGTAGCCGCCATCACGCACGCAAAATCCACCGGAAGTCCATCCGTTGCTTCTTGACTTGCCTTCTGGTGCTTTGCTTCAGGTCCCCGTCTTTTTTGGGGGCAGCCCCTCAAATATTGGACCACTGCTTGAATTTGATGAGATGCAATATCTTCAGTGGAGACTTGGAGAACGTTAGATTTCTCCCCTCGTGTGCGGTGAGTTCATTAAGGCAGGATCTCTTTGCATGCTTTGAAATGTTTCTGCCTAGAGGCTTCTCACTCCCTGGGGTAAGTCATTGTTCATGATCTGAGCTGCCAACGGACTCTCCGATTCTCTCTTGATTGTTGATAATGGATAATTTTTGATCCAGTACATTTCATTTATATGGGCCTGAACTCCTGGAAAGGAGATTTGGCTGGGTTTCGCTACCCAAGTCATTTTTTTCAGTGAGGTGTGGGGGCGGATGGGGTGGGTGGGTGGGTAGGGGCATATAAATTTAATAAATAAAATAAAACGCTAGAGAAACAATAATGACCTTTGCTTGAGCATTTACTCAATGACAATCAAATGAGGCACACTGCAGTTTAGCTGAATAAATTCCAGCTGGCTGGATTCACACAGCGTACATTGTACAAAACCCAAAAGAAAAAAAAAGTCACATATTGGCCTAGAGCAATGTGTGAACCTAAGCTATAAATAATGCCATGAATATATTATAACTAATGATAGGGGTTGCCTATCACAAAAAAGCAACCGACGGTCATAAAAGCAGCATCAAACTTCCCATCTTCACAAAGCAGGGCGCAAATAAAATGGAATCGTCTCGGCTTTCCTTGTTTTAACTACAACTCTGGGATCCTGTGAAATTCCCCTGTTCAGGAACGTACGATGGGAACCATCAATGCATAAAGCATTGGCGGTTGTTCCTGATGAAGAGGAGGACTTCAGTAGCTCCGCCTGCAATGTATATTCATTGGATGCACTGATTGACTGACACGGCTGTGGTGCCATCTTGATTTCTTTTGTCCCTTCCTGCAGATTTCCCAAGCTTTTAACAAGCCCGAAATATACCACCAACCAGATCCAATCAATCCAAACAGACTGGAAGGAATCTTGGAGGTCTTCTAGTCCAATCTCCTGGTCAAAGAAGAGAGCTCTTGACTAATAAGGGCAACAGACTAACCAAACCAGCTTTGGCTACATCACATGCTTGTCTCCCAAGAAGCTTAACCTGGGTTAACCAAGCTGCTAGCTCTTCATCAGCTCCTCTCTGTTGCGTAGGACCGAGATCAAGAGAGAAAGTGAGGGAGAAGCCAACTCAAGCGTGTCATCACCTGAACATTGTCTTGATTCTAAGTTTTGTAGCTTCTCTGTTGCTGGTATTTCCAGCTGGGAAGTTGTTTGCGGTAAGATTAATGGCCTATTTATCCAAGCTGTGCACTTTGGATTCTAACGGCCATCTGGAGTGGACCTTCCATTCATCAAACTGTCTCCCGCACGGCAAGAGAAGTCCATTTATCCCACGCCGGAGTATGAAAACGCTCTTTACCTACCGGATGCTATTAGAGAATTTGACTTGCTTGCCCTTGCTTCTTTTCTCCAGCCCCAGAAGGCCATTCCTTAGCATTCAAAGAAATCAGCATGTCATTTGAAAGAGGGAACATCTCAAAGGAGGAAGACAAATGGCTTTCAGAAGAGATAGACCTTTTTCCTGCGCTCTTTGGCTGTGAGGGCTGCTTGAGGTGGGACACACCCTCTCCCAGGGGTTTTCTCAAATGTGTTTGGGGGCCCAGGGGAAAATCCTATGCTGCCTTCCCCTTCTTAAGGATGCTTCACAAGGTTTTATTACGGCGGCAAGGTTATTGATTGGGCAATATTGGAAAAAAGATTCTTTGCCTACCTTAGAGGAATGGTTTTTTAAAGTTTCTTATTTATCAGAAATGGCTAAAATTTCGGCTTCTCTGAAAGACCATTCAGAAGAGAGATGTAATTCTGTATGGAAAAGATGGGTAAATTTTGTTCAGAATAAATATGGGATTAGAAAGTATTATTTAGCTTTTGAATCATTTATAGAGTAAAGTTGTTATGGTTAGATTTGTTGATTTTAATGTTGATTTTAATGTAATGGAGTTAAGGGTTTTTTTTATTTTTTTTTTAGGATTTATGTATAGTTGATTGATGTTTATTTAATTTTTATGTTTTTTCTTCTGCTGTTTTTAGCTCTGTATTCAGCTCTGGGAAGGGGGGGGGAGGGTTAAGGGGGGGCTGGAGGGAGGGCGGTGGGGAGGGATTTTATTGTCAAAGCTTTATAAAAATTTCAATTAAAAAAAAAAAAAAGGATGCTTCACAAGGCATCTGGAGGAGGAAGAGAGCCCGTGTGGGTCCACAGAGCAAAGCACAATTAAAGAGTCTAGTAGCACCTTTTCCGACCAATGCATTTCATTAAAAGGCAGAAGCTCCCGTGAGCTGCATCCGATGAAGGGAGCTGCAGCTCACGAGAGCTGATGCCTTTTAATGAAATCCGTTAGTCAGAAAAGGCGCTACAAGACTCCTAATTTTTTTTTTTTTTAACAGGCCACCAACACCCAGCTGCAGGTAGATTCATGCAGCATTCAAGGTAAAGATTCTCAAGTCTAGGGAGAGGTTGCCCAAATATAAAGATCTACAGATCTGAAGTCCTACCCTCTGTTCAGCCAAGCCTTAGGCATGAAAGCCGGCGGGGTGACTTTGGGCTGATCACCAGGAGACGGTGAGTTCTAGTCCTGCTTGAGGCATGAAAGCTGGCTGGGTGACTTTGAGCTGATCAACAGGAGAAGGTGAGTTCTAGTCCCACTTTAGGCATGAAAGCCAGTTAGGTGACTTTGGGCCAATCACCAGGAGACTGGGAATTCTAGTCCCACCTTAGCCATGAAAGCCGGCTGGGTGACTTTGGGCCAATCACCAGGAGACTGGGAGTTCTAGTCCCACCTTTGGCATGAAAGCTGGCTGGGTGACTTTGGGCCAATCACCTGGAGACGGTGAGTTCTAGTCCCGCTTTAAGCATGAAAGCCAGCTAGTTGACTTTGGACCAATCACCAGGAGACGGTGAGTTCTAGTCCTGCCTTAGGAATGAAAGCCAGCTGGGTGACTTTGGGCTATTCACTCTCTCTCAGATTTGGAAGCAGACAATGGCAGTCCATCTGAAAACTGCAGGGACGTGTCCTAGTAACTGCCAGGAATCAGCACCCCAGCACCCCCAAAAGGACAAAATGGTCCAACCTAGATTTAGATGATCCAAGTTACAACAGCACTGAAAAAAGGGACTTCTGACCATTTTTCACACTTCCCCCCAGTCACAGGATCAAAAATTCGGATGCTTGGCAACTGACATGTACCTATGACGGTTGCAATGTTCCAGGGTCCCTAATCCTAACCCTAACATTTTGCAACCTTCTGACAAGCAAAATCAATGGGGAAGGCAGATTCACTTAACTTGACTAACTTTAACAACTCCGCTGATTTGCTTATCACTTGGGGTAAGAAAGATGGTGACATGGGGCAAAACTGACCTAACCACTGTCTTGCTTAGCAACAGAAATTTTGGGGCTGGGTTGTGGACATAAGCCGAGGACAGCAAAGAAGCCGATGAACTATCCTTGGCCTGGTTTCCTCATCTGGGCCTCTGGCATTTTAAAGAAGAAATTTGACAATCACTTGTCTAAAATGGTATAGTAGGGCTTCCTGCCTGAGCAAGGGGTTGGACTGGAAGATCTCCAAGGTCCCTTCCCACTCTGTCATACACAAGGCAGAGTTTGCAGGCGGGCAGAAGGAATCAAACTGCCTCTTGCACAAGATGAATCTCTGCAGCACTTTTCAAAATGAGCTGGGACTTGAATATCCAGCATCATCATGGCCTGCGCGGGTATTTCCTAAATGACAACAGCTATTTGACAAGCCAATTGACTGACATGGAGCCTGCATGTATTTTAATAAAGGCCCTCTCTCAGGGACCCTTGCTTTGCATAGTCTATGTCTTTAACCAGCAGGCCTCGGTGAATTATTCCAGCCCTCTAAGTGATGCATCTGAGCTTGCTCAAGGGTTCTTCCAGCCTTAGTTAGAGATAAATATTTGTGACTTTGGAATGGAAGTTGAAATTACCAGTAGGAGCTGGCAGTTAATTCTCTAAAACTATCGTGAAGGATGAGGTTGTATTTTGGAACTACATGTGAGTTCACAGACAGAATGGAGTGCATTAATCAAAGATGGGTATCTTTGCACTACTGTCAGAGGAGAAAGGGGGGGGAAAGAGCCATGCCAGTGAATTTGAGATATTGGTCAAACTGTGTTAATCTCTAGAGCTGTTGAGCTGTCAGAAGAATTATATGGATTAGCTGGAAATAGCTCATTAACAAGCTAATTATAACAAGGTCATGAAAGCAATCTAGTTTTCAAACTATATAGGGAAATAAAGTTATTAAGGGGAGCCCCCTTTTTACAGCGAAATACAAATCTCCCAACCGAGCAAAAAGATCGAAACCCAAAGCAAGAGTTGTGTCTTACATTTCTTGGATTGAATTTACCCCAGTGTTTCTCAACCTTGGCAATTTTAAGACTCGCAGACTTCAACTCCCAGGATTCCCCAGCCAGCCATGCTAAATGGTTGGGGATACTGTTGGGAAATATTCATAGGAAATGATTGGGAAAGACATGCTGGGGAATTCTGGGAGTTGAAGTCCACATGTCTTAAAGTTGCCAAGGTTGAGAAACATTGGTCTATGCAACATCAAAGATAGACTACATTTTCCACTTCCCATACTTAGAAGAAAGTCTGCTGCCCTTATTAGTCAAGAACGCTCTTCTCTGATGACAACTGGACTGTTTTTTTTTCCTGAGGAAGAAGAAGACATCCAAGAAGCTTCATCAGCTGAATGAGAAGTGAAATTTCTTCTTCTTCTTCTTCTTCTTCTTCTTCTTCTTCTTCTTCTTCTTCTTCTTCTTCTTCTTCTTCTTCTTCTTCTTCTTCTTCTTCTTCTTCTTCTTCTTCTTCTTCTTCTTCTTCTTCTTATTCTTATTCTTCTTCTTCTTCTTCTTCTTCTTCTTCTTCTTCTTATTCTTCTTCTTCTTCTTCTTCTTCTTCTTCTTCTTCTTCTTCTTCTTCTTCTTCTCCTCCTCCTCCTCCTCCTCCTCCTCCTCCTCCTCCTCCTCCTCCTCCTCCTTCTTCACCATTGGTAGCCATGAATGTTAAATAACTAATAGGCCAAGCTTACATGAACCAGATGTAACCACTGAGCTATTTGCTCAGAGGTTTTCCTCCACATATTTTTATGTTGGAAAATGCATTATTTCAAGTGGCCAGTTCATAAGATTTCAAGAGTCAACAAAGCAGCCCTTTCTCAGAAAGGATGTACAACTGACCATGAAATCCATATGCCTTTCTCTTTAAAAGTCTGCTATGTCTTGCAAACAGGGTGTAGGAAAATCTCTGGGTGATCCCAGTGGGGTTTTAAAAATAGCATCACCCCAAACTTTCAGAGTTTATGCACACACCATTACACCCCACCGCTGAATGCATCTTTCCTTTGTGCTCCTTGTCTGGAGACATGCCTGCATTGATCAGAGGGGAGAATTTAGCACAAATGTTAACACAAACAAATCTAATGATGTAAACTAAATAGACAAATAGACTGAGAGTGAGCTTAAAGCTCTCTCCAATTTAGGGACACAGTTTCCAGAGCACTGTGCCAAGCACAAATTGCAATGAATTATGAGCGAGCTTGGAAAAAACAACTGAGAAAATTGTATGATTAAAAGGCAGTCATTTCTAGCAACGGTGGCCTCAGTGCAACACACAAGACTTCTAAATTACATACATCAAAGGGGAACAATTCACCATCGGACAATAGCAGGGTAGTTAGCCTAGCCCTGTTTATTTCTAATTTGGCTTGTTACCTTCTTGAACTTCGTTCTGTTTTGTTTTTTTAATGCAAGCAATTTTTTTTTTCAAAGTCTGTTCAATGAACAACCTCTCTCTCTTTCTACAATTGCTTAGAGCAGTGGTTCTCAACCTGTGGGTCGGGACCCCATTTGGGGTCGAATGACTATTTCATGGGGGTCGCCAAACAACGCAGTCTGCCATTTTTTCCCCCTTTTCCTTAGCTGTGCTACTCCCTTTTATTCTATTGGCTTTTGAAAGCCAATAGAATAGACTCTCTTGAATAAAGTCTAATTCCATTGGCTTTCAAAAGCCAATAGGAATTGTCCAGGCTGTCTCTGCCCTGCTGAGCCCGCCAAAAGTCCCATTCTGCAAATGGTGCTGCACCAGTTGAGTAGTCCTTGACTTACGACCGGTTGAATAGTCCTCGACTTACGACCGGCTGGGGGTCGCGGCATTAAAAAGGTTGAGAACCACTGGCTTAGAGGAACACAAAACAGACATTTCCACGGAGGTCATTTTGATGTAAGCACAGGGATAATGGGAGATACACCAGTCTCGTAAAAGTTTTCTGTCTTAAGCTCCTGAGTTCAGTCAGATTGCTGAATATAGAAGACAGCATCTCTGTGATTTTGATTGTTGGAAACTGACTGGGAAGGCTGCAAATGGTGGTCCAGGATGCTACAGTCATGCTGGTTGCTAAATGTCCAAATTTTGGCTGTGAGGAATGCTGCAAAGTGTGAAGAGCAGTTGTGAGTTGTTGTTGTTGTTCAGTGCAGTTGCAACTTTGAAACAAAGGTTTATAAATCAAGGACTATCTATAATTACAAATGCTTATTCTTAACCAGCTCCCTAGTTCCTGGACCAGATGTAAAACCCAACTCACTGAAAAGTTCTCCTTGTCCATTCAAAGACCCTGCCTAATTTGAAGGTCAAAGGTCTCCTTTTGTCAATAATTATTACAAAGAAACAGCTGTTCTTCAATCAGTAAATTCCAGACAGGAAGAAAACCAAAGGTGATTAATTTAAATTAAAATGTAAGCTCGGTTAAAATTAAATTAAATTAATTTAGTTAGTAGGCACACTTGCTACATATTTAATCATTTCCTTTTGGTTGCATTAATCATTCACAACTTCAGTCGCATTATAATTTACAATTGGGCCATCCTTTGTGAGATGAGAGAGCCTACCGCAGAAATCTATTAGATTCTCCATTTCTACATCTCCGTCTTGGTCCCAAGACTGCCGAAAGACTTTTGGGTGGGAATAGGAATATCACTCCAGGCAATTCAGAAAACAAACAGAAGATCAACACGTTATAGAACTCAAAGCTGTGTTGTTGATTTGGAAATTAAAAGTAAGGAGATCATAAAGGTCAGAAGCAAAGCTGGCAATCCTTTTCCTGGATCCAATTATTTTAGATCACCTTTTGAAGAGCCAAAAGGAGTTTCACATACGAAGGCTTCCTTGATGGAAGTTAGGAAAGTTACTGTCAGGCACAAAGAATCGAGGCCATACACTGAATTGCAGTTCAGAAGATTTATTGCTCAAGCCGATACAGAAGAATCTAGTCAACTAAAGTTCAACAGTAAAGTGGTGCTAAATAAGAGTCAAGAGAATTCAAGAGGGATTGGAATTGGAATGTTTGTGGACATGTAACGATTCTGGGTTGATGACTCATTTAATGCCACCCCCAGCTCTGCCTACTCTTCTCCTACATCCAGGAGGTCGACCTATGGCTTCTGACACACTCAGTGTTGCTTAACATTGCACCAAATAAATGGCAGAGCACTACACAACATTCCCCAGGAAACTCTCACCATTTTTGTTTCACTTTTCGAGGACATTTCAGACATTAATTCCATCCCATAAACAGAAAGAAAAGCCACCAGGGGAGGGAAAAAAATGCGAGAGGATGCTGAAGAACCTCGTAAAACAGCGCTGGCAACACGCGCCCCTGAGTCCTGGTGAATAATTTTTACAGCTCTTTGGTTCAGAAAAGTAATAAACAACCACGGGCATTCCAGTACCCTTTTTATCTCCCCTCTTTACACCCTCACACGCTTTATGTACACATTTTTGGCTGGGCGATGCTCCTTCTGATATTCGGTCACAACTGCCTGACTCCTGGCACACATCAATGGTGACTTCCTGGCCCCAGACAGAACTCCATCTGTCTACGAGTACAAATGGCTGTAGCACCACGCAGCTGGCAGTCCTTGGCAAGGCTTGGAGTTGAGGAAACGGCCGCCAGTCATGATGTGGAGTTGGATTTTGGCAGATAACACAGCAGCCTCTGCTCAAAGGAGGCAGGAGCGTGGCTTCTCCTCCGAGATCTGCCGGAGGTACCGTACGACTGCAAAAATTAACTTATGCAAACTGCGAACCCCCCAAACACGAAAACAAACCGCCTCTGCCACCAGCAACATGAAACCCAAGCCTGTATTAAGAATTCCATTTTGGGCTACCCCCGAAGACATGCCTGAATGAAGGGATTAGCACATCCCTAACAACCGGCTCCATTGTTTATACTGCAGCTCCAAATTAGGTCACTGTGTAACAGGAAGCAGGCACTGCAATCCTGGGAGGAAGGTTTGCAGAAATCCAAAACACCTTTAAGGTTGAAAAAGGTAGGGAGGAAGGAAAGCCATTGCAAAAAGGGAACCCATATCTGCCTGCGGATGAAATTTGCAACTCGGACGGATCAATAGCTGTTTTATTCTTCAGCCCTATCCCCACCTGAAATTCCACATTATTGGCCATGCAGACAACTCTTTAAAACAGGAAACTAAACAAGAAATGCTTTTTCTGCTGCTGCTGATAAAGGTTTCACATCCTGAGCATCCAAACAGAGAGAGAGAAAGAGAAAGAGGGAAGGCGTGAAAAAAAAACAACCCCAAAATGTTGATATATTTTATTTTTCAAGGAGGTGTTTTCCTGTTGTGAAGAAAGGCTGATAGATTGTAGGTCACCGGTTTCCCTGCCTTACAAGTGGTCCTCAACTTACGACCACTTGCTTAGTTCAAAGTTACAGCAGTGTTGAAAAATCTAAGCAATATTCTGTTTTTTGCAAGACTTCCCAACATTCGCTTGGCTGGCTATCCAGGTTTTGTGGAATACTGTTTGGGCAAACGAATGAGCAGTTTGGAGAAAGTAAGGGAAAAAAAACCCCTGACATTAACTCATGGTTGGTTGTGTTTGATTAATTCGTCTGCATATCGTTAAGAGCACAGTATAATACTCTTCATCAGTAAAAAAAAAAAAATGGCTGAACCTTTCCCATATTATATTTCAGATTGGTAGAATATTTTACGTTGGGCTCCCGTTAATAAAAAGAATTGGGAAGAAAATGGTACAAGTGTGTTTCGGAGAGATAATGAATTCAATCATAGTATTTTAGGGCTTGAAGGCATCTTAAAATGTCATGCAGAGTTTTCCAGTAAAGGCTGCTTCTGCTGATTTAGTATTACTGGTAACTTTTATTCCCTTGCTTTTTCAAATGCCTTTCCTTGCTCAGGCTTCCAAGTATTGATTGAAATAATCTGATGTTCAACTTGGCAATGTTAACCTCCTATAGGACACTCATCCAGGTAAGATCCTTATGCTGCTCACTTATACCTGTGCTTAAGAGCACCTGAGAACTGTAATGCCAGTGAGGGGTCCTTGATGCTCTCTGAGCTGGGTTGTGTGTCTGGTGTTAAATCCTTCTTCTCTGGGTGTTAGCTGCTAGAGTGGATGTGTTCTCATCTTAAAAAGGGAGCAAATTCCACCTTCAGAAGATTTCATCAAGATGGTTCACCTACTGTAGGATGCAGAATGTCTGTGGACTGAAATCTACCAGCCTGGGCTGGTGCATAAAAAACATGTGTTGGACTTCCTAGTCCAGTGGTGGCGAACCTATGGCACGAGTGCCAGAGGCGGCACCCCAGTCCTAGGCCTTCATCTGGGTTTTATAAAACCTTTTCGCTTAAGGCCTCCACCGCTGTATGCAAAAAAAAAAGGTTCAATCAATCAGTCAATTTCAACTTCTCACGGAAAAAAAAAAAGATCTTGCAAAGTTGGAATTGATTGATTGAACTTTTTGGTCCCACCCAGTCTGCCGTTACCACCGCAGCCATGCCCACCCAATGGGCCATGCCCACCCAATGGGCCACGCCCACCCAATAGGCCACGCCCACCCGGCACCCGACGATGCATAAGTGGGTTTTGGGTTGCAGTTTGGGCACTCGGTCTCTAAAAGGTTCTCCATCACTGGAGTAGGCCAAAGTTTTTAAGGCAGTTTCCACGTCTAAGAGAGGAGCAGAACCAGGGTTTTCTTGCTTCTGGTCCAACATACTAACCCCTATACCAGACTGAGATATTGGATACATACTGCAAGTAAGGTGCTGCATATTAGAAATTAGAAAAGGCAGAAAAATCTGACAACTATTTATATCCGTCTCACAAACACTTCTAAACAAATCTAGATCAAATTCACACAAATTCTCCAAATTCAGATCACTAAGGAGACCCGAACGCTATGAGTTAGCTATCAGTTTTGTGCAAAATGGTTTCCTTTCTCCTTTTTTTTCCTTTTAGAAAAAAAAACAAACAAAAAAAAACGGATGCCGACAGGAAGAAAGCTTTCTGCTTAATTGACTTGTCATAAACTCATTATGGATGAATTGGCAAAAGAGTTGAGAGAGGTTTGTAAATGTTATTTGCCATCTTTCCCGGGAAGTTTTCAGACCCTGAATCTGTTTCCAAATTGATCTGTTTTAATCAAGCGCCGCTCTGACTGAAGGCCACAGAGACCACAGGGAATTGTCAAGGATTCTGGGCAACACCCATGAAACATATTCGGCTCAGCCATTCAATCTCTTTTTTGTGCCGCTTGCTTGAAGCAAGGCAGCTGAAAGTCTTCCACTCGTCTCCCTTCTTTGAGTTCAATGGCTCAATTCAAGCTCCCACATTGGCACAATTCTTAGGGTTTTACTTGCACTGATGCTTTTTGAAGGGAAAGGATCATGGCATCTGCTCATTTCAAAAATTCGGAAATTGGGTAGGTCCACTATCAGGAAAAGAAGGACTGGGGTGACATGATAGCAATCTTCCAATATTTCAGGGGCTGCCACAAAGAAGAGAAAGGGGTCAACCTATTCTCCAAAGCACCTGAAGGTAAGACAAGAAGCAAGGGATGGAAACTGATCAAGGAGAGAAGCAATCTAGAATTAAGGAGAAACTTCCTGACAGTGAGAACAAACAACCAGTGGAACTGCTTGCCTTGAAAAGTCGTGGGTGCTCCAACACTGGAGGTTTTAAAGAAGAGATTGGACAACCATTTGTCTAAAATGGTATGCGCATGGAGGTGGACTCAAGCAGGAAGACCTCCAAGGTCCCTTCCAACTCTGTTATTTTGTTAACTGGATACCATTCCCTCTCTTTGCAGTCTGGAAAAACTACTCCTTCTTAAAAAGATCCTATTCCTCTTCTCCCTGTTTCTACAGACCACTTATGCCTTGAAAAAGCCATTAAAACTCAACATGCAGTCTCCATCCTTGCAACAGAGAAATGGGATGGATGTATGGTTGAATGGATAGATCGATGGATAGATGGATGTTGAGCATTCCTCCATCTCAACAGATCCACTTTTCCCCAGGAATTTATCCCCACCACCACCACCACCACCACCACTACTATCTTGGTTTTTGGGGAGATGGGTGCCTTTGAGTAAGTCTCGACTCCTGGTAAGATTTCCGAAGTGGTTTGCCATTGCCTCCTTCCTAGAGCTAAGAGAGAGGGACTGGTCCAAAGTCATCCAGCTGGTTTCCATGCCTAAGGTGGGATTAGAAGCCTCTGGGTGATTGATTGAAAGCCACATACATGACTTCCATGCCTAAGGGGACTAGAATTCACCGTCCCCTGGTCATTGACTGAAAGTTATCCAGCCAGCTTCCATGCCTAAGGTGGGACTACAACTCATCGTCTCCTAGCTTGATGCCTTACCCACCACACCAAAGAGACTCTCCACTAAATAAGTTACTGATCTCCCAATTAAAATTGCATGTTGGGATGGAGCAAACGGTACGTGAGTTATAGCTAAAGCGCCCGCCTCTTAACCACCTAAATACAGGTGTCATTTCAAAATCCCATCTCACAGATGGAGCAATCCGTTTAGGGCAGAAAAACGGCTTGAAAACCTCCCCCTCCTTATGAGGAGACCCCCCCCCAAACAATAAATTCATCCTTAGGGGACTGCGGAAATCTGCATTGCTTTGTACTGTTTTTATACTGCACACAAGGGAGCGTAAAGGAGAATGAAGAAGCACACACGTCTGGCTTCTAAGTATCAAATAGATCATCATAAAAACCAAAAAGTACAAAAAACAAAACAAAAACAAAAAGCCAAAAAACCAACCCAGCCCCATTTAGAGCTCTTTTAGGACCATATGCTCAACTTCACGGATGAAAACCCGTTTTAAAACTGCACCAGATGAACAATCGGGATTATTATTGACAATTGTTAGAAAAATGTCATATACTACCCCCTAACGTAATAAACAAATAAATAAATAATGACAACACCAAACCAGGCCTGAAACTTTATGGCATCGTTTTGGGGCTGCCTATATTTTGGGGCGGGGGCATATATTAAGAGCCAGTTTGGTCTAGTAGTTAAGATACCAGCCTAGAAAATAAGAGACCATGAGTTCGAATTCTGCCTTAGCCACGAAAGACAGCTGGGCGACTTTGGGCCAATCCCTCCCTCTCAGCCCAGCTCACCTCATCGTGTTGTTGTTGTTGTGGGGAAAACAGGAGGAGAAAGTTACATTGAGGATGTTTACTGCCTTGAGCCAGTTGTGAAAATAATACAGGTGTATATAAATAAACAATTTGGGTAAACTCTGGGAGACAGTGGAAGACAGGAGGGGTCTGGCCATCTTCAGTCCATGCGGTCACGAAGAGTCAGACACGATGTAGTGACTGCACCGCAAGAACAAAATAAATAAATGGATAAATAAATAAAACTATTTCTCTGTAGAAGCATATGCATGTCCCTTATACGCACACGGACTACAGAATGGGTATTTACCCCAGCTAAGCCATGTGCAATTTCTAGGATGCTACGACACGAGAGAGATCTACAATTGGGTATTTCGTATGCGCGAAAGAACAGCATTAGGATATCGGCAGGGTATGATTTAAAAAATAATAATAAAATGAAACCTCAAGTTGGGCCTGCAACGGCACCATTCGAACTCTGCCTGTTTTTATGTGGACCCCAGCAGAATACAGCAACCCAATGGGACCAATCTTTTTGGCCTTGCATTAATTGGATAGTTGCAAACGAAGCTGGCAAAAAATGTTATCCTTCGTTGTCAGGGGTCTGTTTTTATATGCGTGCTCCAATCCTCTTCCCAAGACCCCCATGACTCAGTAGTCACGGCCTCAGAGAGTTCCCAGTGGTTGTGTGAATATAAAACTGAATCCAACAACTCAGCTAATGAAGCCGGAGGGATCAGATTGCATTCCAAACAACCATTGGCAATAGCGCCTGACCTGATATGTATTTTAACACACGCACACACACACACTTTTTTTTTTTAGAACAGGAAAAAATAAGAATTGAGAAAAGAAGTCAAAATTCTTTATATTTGGGAAGCCAAATGAACTCTACGAAGATTGAATCAGGCAATATTGATAGCAGTGTTTGAATATCTCAGGGGCTGCCCCAAAGAAGAGGGAATCAAGCTATTTTCCAAGGCACCTGAAGGCAGGACAAGAAGCAACGGGTGGAAACTAATCAAGGACAGAAACAACCTAGAACTAAGGAGGAATTTTCTGACAGTTAGAACAATTAATCAGTGGAACAACCTGCCTCCAGAAGTTGCGAATGCTTCAACACTGGAAGTTTTAAAGAAAAGACTGGACAGCCATTTGTCTGAAATTGTATAGGGTCTCCTGCTTGAAGAGTGGGTTGGACTAGAAGACCTCCAAGGTCCCTTCCAACTCTTTTATTTTGCATTTCTGAGTCCATCCATCATCCCAGAACATCTGCGCCGGCACCCAGAAGGGACTCAATTGACCTTGCAAATTGCTGGGTTGTCAAGAGGCAGCTCGGTCCTGGTATAACCTGAGATCACAATAACTGCAACAATATTACAGTCTTGTTGTCTCTTTTTCTCACCTAAAAAGACGTATGCCGCTTTTCGCCCAATGGCCCTGTTAACGAGATTATCTCCACTGGGCCTTGGGGAAAGCATGAAGTGTTGTGTGAACTCCAAAACAGCTTCCATCCATGGAACCAATTACTGCTCAGTGGGTTAGATTTCGCTCCAGGGAGATTGATTCTCTCCTTTTATGGAGTCTGGAAGAGCTAAACAAATGGCTCCCCCCATGGCTGGTTCAGCCCTCCTGCATTTGGTGCTGTAAGCTGGCCAGCCTGCCCAGAAGAAGACCATTAATAGGAAGAAGGAAGATCTGATGACATGATAGCAGTGTTCCAATATCTCAAGGGCTGCCCCAAAGAAGAGGGAGTCAAGCTATTCGCCAAAGCGCCTGAAGGCAGGACAAGAAGCAACGGATGGAAACTAATCAAGGAGAGAAGCAACCTAAAACTAAGGAGAAATTTCCTGACAGTGAGAACAATTAATCAGTGGAACAACTTGCCTCCAGAAGTTGTGGGTGCTCCATCACTGGAGGCTTTTAAGAAGAGAATGGAGAACTCTTTGTGTGAAATAGTATAAGGTTTTCTACTTAAGGAGCAGGTTGGACTAGAAGACCTCCAAGGTCCCTTCCAACACTCTTATTCTTTTCTTCTGCATTATCGTTCTGGGAAAATCAAACGGTTGCTTCAACAGCAAGGAGCAAAACAGAATAAACAATGGAGAGCTTTCAGATCTCCGCCCTTTAAAACCCAGTCCTTTATGACTGCCTGCAAATCGGAGAATGCAAAGGGACTTTGACAGAGGCCTTTTCATTCAGCTGTAAGATGACTGGACGTGTCTGATCCCACCAGCCCTCCCCA
Organism: Crotalus tigris; assembly: GCF_016545835.1. Taxonomy (NCBI): domain Eukaryota; kingdom Metazoa; phylum Chordata; class Lepidosauria; order Squamata; family Viperidae; genus Crotalus; species Crotalus tigris. The sequence continues at coordinate 169,209 of NW_024096736.1, forward strand.
TATTCCTTCCTCAAGATGGGCGAGAAGCTTCTCAGTCCACAATTGACATCTTCAGAAAAAAGTTCCTTTAGTTTGGAGCGTTAACTCCAATTCTCTCCCTATCGCCCAGTCATCCTGGCAGACAAAGCGAGAGTTTATCCTCGCAACTCTTTGTCTGCTCATTCACCCAGCCAGTTATCCACCACCCATGTCCGTAATTCCACCCAAGTCTAAAAACAAAGCCAAGAGGAGGCAAGCTGGCTGAGGATGGAAACGCTACAAGCACAATGCACGAATTGATTTTTTTTCTCTCTTCTCCCTACGGCCAATGTAATGAGTTTGGAATCATCCACAAAATAAGATTGAACGTCCCTAGATGAAGTATTAAAAAACAAGGGTGGCGGGGAGGAGGGTGTCCACCGAATCTTCAAGTGTGCAATTGTGATTTCGCTCCATGCGCAGAGGAGAAAACTATTAATTCACACGCTGAATGGAAAAAGGCAACCGAAACAGGTGGTCTATTACCAGTTCCATTAAACAAGAAATTTATGCGTTACATATCCATCTTGAGGCAATTAGACTGTTCTCCCCTCCCCTCCGTTATTTTTATGGCTTCATTGAAAACTTCTGGCAATAACGCAATTAAAAAGTAACTATTGAAGCATTTATCGAGGCTATCAAAAGCAACTGGCTTTTGCCTTGGAAACGGTACCGAGTTGTCTCACTCTTGGTGATGGGATGAGGGAATAAATCTGCTCCATCAACTGATAAAGAGACTCTCTCGGCTGTCACAGGACTATAATGTGATTCTTGTCCAAAAACCAACTGCTAAAATCACCCAGAGTGGAATGGATCATTCACTGTCTGCTTAGATTTTCTTTCTAAGGTTAGGTGGGAAACAACCAGGGAGTCTGGATCCACAGAAAGGCAGAAAAACCATCCCCTCTGCATGTCCTCTGGATTAATTCTCTTTTTCTGGCACTTAATTACTTATTCATTTATTTACTGGAGCTACCACAAAGGGGGGGGGGTCAGCCTATTCTCCAAAACACCTGAAGGCAGGACAAAGAGCAACAGATGGGAACTAATCAAGGAGAGGAGTAATCTAGAACCGTAGAGAAATTCCCTGACAGTGAGAACAATCAATCAGTGGAACGGCTTGCCTTCAGAAGTTGTGGGTTCTCCATCACTGGAGGTTTTTAAAGAAGAAACTGGACAGTCATTTGTCTGGAATAGTGTAGGGTCTCCTGCTTGAGCAGAGTGTTGGATTAGAAGACTTTCAAGGTCCCTTCCAAATCTGTTATTCTGTTATTTATTTCATACGGAGTAACAGAATACAGCATTAGCGCATGAAATTCACAAAAACCACATGCAAAATGTGCATCAAAATATAAACACCAGTAAGGTGAATTACTTTAAAATACACAATAAAAATGATGAATAAAATTAAATAATGTGTGAGCAGTTACTAGAATGGCTAAACTTATGACCGAATAGTAGATCACATAGCCAGTGGAGAGCAAGGCCCTTGAGATAATGTGGGTCTTGCAGGGATCCATGGAGGAGCACTTCTGATGCTCTTGTAATGTTTGTGACTGGGAAATGCTGGGTTTTATTCCTGTGACTTCCTAGAGACTCTGTCTAATTATCTAGGTTTGAGATTCCTACCAGGATAGAATCCCTTTCCCCTCAGCATGGCTGGCTCAGGAATTATGGGACTTGAAGTCCACGAGTCATAAAAGAGCCAAGGTTGCCTACCCCTGGTCTAGGATCTCTAATACCTCTTCCAACCCTAGGATTCTGTTCTATTCCTAAATGAGATCTCAAGCCAGCATCCTTCCCCTTCTCCCTGGCTACGTTTTGGGACTCATTCTGGTAGCTACACCCCAATTAACCACGCAACCAGGTTGGAGAATGCTCCTCTACGATTAGACTTGCATGCACCGTCGCTTATTCCATGGGGTCCAGTGCTGGTTGCCCTGGACGGCCTACATAATGCAGGTTGACCTACAGCTAGCACTCGGGATGAATATTTTACGGCTGGAATAAACTCCTGAAACTTGAGAGCAGATGTCACAGGCCTCTAGAGATTCAAAAGGAATAATGGGATTCACCTCTGTTGGAGAACTCAAAGGCAAGGGGGAAGTTGTTTGTGCAGAGAGAAGACATAGTAAAGAAAGGCAAATCTTGTGACTGAATTGATAGTACCCCTCTTTGGTTTCTACACTAATGTGCAATTTTGTCTCCCCCCCCCTTTGTTTTTTTGTCAAATGAGGAGCTAGGAAGCTTTCCCAGAGAACCCAGAGTTTCTAAGGCAAAGATATTCCAATATCTCAGGGGCTGCCCCAAAGAAGAGGGAGTCAAGCTATTCTCCAAAGCACCTGAAGGCAGGAGAAGAAGCAACATATAGAAACTAATCAAGGAGAGAAGCAACCTAGAACTAAGGAGGAATTTCCTGACTGTTACAACAATGAATCAGTGGAACAACCTGCCTCCAGAAGTGGAACAACTTGCCTCCAGAAGTTGTGGGTGCTCCAACACTGAAAGTTTTTAAGAAGAGATTAGATTAGACAATCATTTGTCTGAAATGGTATGGGGCTTCTGGCCTGGATTAGAAGACCTCCAAGGTCCTTTCCATTATTCTGTTATTCTGCTAAAGCATCTGAAGAGTCCAAGGATTGAGGTCATGGATGATGAAGAGCATCCAGAACATTTTACGATCTTCTTTAGATGATAGATATGAGGGCCAAAACATGCCAAGGAGAGGGAGGTGAATTTCCTGAACCAGGTCTAAGCTCCAAAAGCTATTTCAGAGGGAAATAGCTTATTTGCTCCTGTGAAAAGTGCTTATATTTACCTAATCCACTCCTGAGGCCCAGGCTGTGCATATGTCATGCTGAGCCTGGCAGAAAAGACTAATACAACTCTTAATACCAGCGATGCATCCTGATTCTGTCTCTCTGCCTGTTGGTCTCTCTCCTCTATCCTCTGGCGGGGAGGGGGAGAGATGCTCAGCTCTGCTCATTCTTGAAGGCCACCATCTCTTACTCCACTGTTTTCTTGGAGAGTTGTGTTTGGGCCGGTAGTCTTTGGCTAACTAGCCTTTCTGGTTTAGGAAAGCACAGATGCAGGATGCTGAAATGGATTAGAATTCTGTAGTTGTTTTCTTGCAGACATCACGTTACTAAACTAGTCAACATTATTTAGTGGGGTTTGCTCTTTATCTATACAAGCCCCTTCTGGCACTGATGGTGTTCCCTAGTTGGGTCATGAAACATCTGCAAGAAAACCACCAAGTTCAGAGAGCACCAAGGACCCCACAGTCTTCATCCTCCTCCTCCTCCTCCTCCTCCTCCTCCTCCTCCTCCTCCTCTTCCCACTCCACTCCCTTCTAGCACTGATGATGTTCCCTAGTTGGGTCATAAAACATCTGCAAGAAAACAACCAAGTTCAGAGAGCACCAGGGACCCCACAGTCCTCCTGCTTCTCTCTTCCTCCTCTTCTCCACAAACCCCACTCCCTCTCAGTGCTGAAAATGTTACCTAGTTGGGTTATGAAACATCTGCAAGAAAACAAGAAAGCTCAGAGAGCAGCAAGGACCCCCTCCTCCTCCTTCCCCCTCTAGCACCGAAGATGTTACCTAGTTGGGCCATGAAACATCTGCAAGAAAACAACTTAGCTCAGAGAGCACCAAGGACCCCCCCCCCCAGTTCAACCTGGAACTACCCATATTCAATTCTAACAAGTGCCTTGTCTGATTTCAGAAGGATCTTTTCAGAAAATGCTGGGCAAAACAGACACAAAAACTATTGCAGATTCAGGCCACTGAATGCCCCGGACTTGGAACCCAAGAGATGGTGTCCTCCACTATGCAGCTCAGTCTTGCTAACAATTATGACTCCTGGCTGTCTTGCATCCTCCCAGCCCAGAGGTAGTACAAGGGGATCTGGTGCTGAGTCTCTGGCCTTTTTCCATTCCATTGTTTGCTAGACAGGATAGGTTTAAGTGACTTTCGGAAGCATTGCAGCGAGCTGTGAATGATGGATGAAATGAAAAATCCTTGCTCAGTGTGCACAGAGTCGAAACGGTGCTCGCCAATTCCCTTCTGTGCTATGTCACTTATTATCTAGACACTTGATATGTGTCTTGGTGTGAGATGTATCCTGGGGACAGGAGGGGAAAAAAACAGCTCCAATTTTTCAAAAATAAAGATGGAAAATTCTAATGCTTGCCTTCCTCCTCTGAAAAGTCTCAAAAAAAAAATCTATGTATGTTCACTTCCCACTATTCACTGAATTTAACAGAATAACAGAATTGGAAGGGACCTTGGAGGTCCTCTAGTTCAACCCCCTGCTCAAGCAGGAGACCCTATACCATTTCAGACAAATGGTTGTCCAATCTCTTCTTAAACACCTCCCATGATGGAGCACCTACAACTTCTGCAGGCAAATTGTTCCACTGATTGATTGTTCTCACTATCAGGAAGTTTCTCCTTAGTTCTAGGTTGCTTCTCTCCTTGAATAATTTCCATCCATTGCTTCTTGTCCTGCCTTCAGGCACTTTGGAGAATAGCTTGGCTCCCTCTTCTTTGGGGCAACCCCTGAGATATCAGAAGACTGCTATCATGTTACCCCTAGTCCTTCTTTTCATTAAACTAGACATACCCAATTCTTGCAAATGCTCTTTGTATGCGTGGTCTCAATTATTCCATGCTTTGGCAAAACAAAACTCAAACTGGAGCTAGGAAGGTATCAGAGGTATGTGCAGGGCATGGTCAAAATGGTAGATACAACAACGCATTGCACATAAAAGCAATCAGAACTTCCACCACCTTGGAAGCAGAAACATCTAGTCACTCCATGGTGACTCTAATTTTTCAGTGTAGATTATTTATCAATAATATCAACAAATATTTATATTGAAGACAGAACAGAGCATTAATGGACATACTATATCTGGACCATGTAAGATGATCTGAGGACATAGATTTCTGATCTAGAAAACACTTATTTGGATTAATTCCAAAGTTTGCACTGAAATACTACATATACTACAAGGTCAGATGTCCAATCCAAGAAGTGTTGGAGAAGATGTCTCGAAATCTTCACAATATTGGAGAAGATGTCTCGAAGTCTCCACAGTTACTAAGGACCAGAAGAAATAAACCAGAAGAGAGGCTGACTTTGCATGACACTCACAAATCACATTTAACTAGTTTGTTGCTGTGATGCACTACCTGGAATATGTGGTTGTTTTATGTTTCAGTAAGTCACATGAATAGAGAACCAGTTTGGTGTAGTGGTGAGAAACCAAGAAACCATGAATTCTAGGTCTGTCATAGGCATGAAGCCTGCTGGATGACCTTGAGCCAGTCCTTTTCTCTCAGCCCTAAGACGCAAGCAGTGGCAACCCTCTTCTGAAATCTTAATAAGAAAATGGCAGGGTCTAGTCCAGCTAGGAGACAAGACTGATTTGAACACACACACACACACAATAATGAACGTTAGCTGAACTTCATGCAAGACAGGGGTTACTCAAATCTGCTGGAGCAAGATCACAGAATTTACTCCCAGTGAGAGTCTGCTCTTACAAGAAATGCAATTTTACTAGGAATTCATAGGTGTGATACTGCCTTTAGTTTCTTACCAGCCCCCCCAAAAATAAAAATAAAAATGCAAGCGATGTTTTGTCAGAGAGTCAGAACTAGTGAGAGGCATAACAAAAAAAGGTTTTCGTGTAAGTTGGAACTTTCTAATGAAACAGTGGAAGTCCCACACTCTCTAAATAGCTCGGCTGTGTTGTGTTGAAAAGGGAGCATCCATTTCCAGCTGTCTCTGGGTCACATTCTGGCTTGAGTCAGGATCTAAATTAGGTGCCACACAATCCACACAAGTAGGGCAAAACTAGTGATTTCAATCAAGCCAGTGGTGGAAGAAATAAAAAAAGAAAGACCAAGTCAGCTGTTTCCTTTCTTCATCTTTGATCTCATTATCTTCCATTATGGTCTCCTAAAATGTCAGAGTTATTTATTTACTTATTTAAAAAACAAGGTTTTCAAAATAGCTGCATTTGCATGGCAGGCGTGCTTCCAGTTCAACGAACCCTGGTTTATTCAATTAACCCAGTTTCCCAAGTATATATGGCTTTTTGTTTTATTGTTGTTATTGGTGATGGTTGTGCCATCAAGACAGTGCTGACTCCTCATAACTGCCTGGACAAGCTCCTGTGTGTTTTCTTTGCAAGATTTTAAAAATGGGTTGCCGTTGCCTGCTTCTTGGGGCTGAGACGTATGACTGGCCCAAAGTCAGCCAGGTAGCTTTCATGGCTAAGATTGGACTAGAACTCACCATCTCCTGGTGATTGGCCCAAAGTCAACCAGATGGCTTTCATGCTAAGCCTGAACGAGAACTCAGAGTCTCCCTGCACCAAAAAGGCTTTTTATTAACGTGGCTTTTAAAATAACTACATAGCCCAGTTAGAGCAACATAGCAATAAACTAGCTTCAAATGCGACCTGTGAATGTTATGCAAACTCAACCTATTTTAAACACAACCGTGCAGCAAGAAAGACTACGGTGTGTACATCCGGACTTCACAACAGTATTTTTTTTCTCATCTTTGAAATAAAGAAATGCACTCACACGGCTTCAAACAGCACAGGCAAGATGTGTTTGTTTTGAAGCAAAAATAGGATTTCTTACACTGGAGACATCAGCGCTGCCAGTTCAAGTCTTCTGCAAATAAAATAGATGGCCCTTTGAGTGGTAGGGGGAGGGGTTTTCAATTCCCAATGCAGCCAGGATCAAGACCAAAGGGAATTTAAACTTCATTAAAAGCTTGGCTCTCCTGTGCCTTTCCCAAACAAGTAAATGACTCGGAATGATTTTTTATTTTTTTTAGAATTTTTGCAAAGCAGTTAGCCAAACAAACAAGCAAGGAAAAAAAAAAGCCGACGTTTACACGTATTATCAAAATGTAAGTACAAAAGTGCATAGGGTAACAAAAGAGAAAATTACGCTTCGGAAACGTGTGCAACATTTTTATATGTTTTAGGGAAATGACGCTCCGATGCTGCATATCAATTTTGATGCAATTCTTTTGTGGCTTTTCAGTCGATGGGTAAATAGAGAATCAAGTGAATCTAAGATGAGAAACAGAGAAAAACCCAAATGGGCAGATGTGTTTTGTCTCTGATTAATATTCATAGTTCTGTTACAACTGCTGCTTCATTTGTACAGCACTTACATTTCATTGCAAAATAATAAAAGTATAAAAGTGTCATATAATGCATAGAATGGAATAGTAGGACAAAAAGAGGCTGATGTTTTGGGAGGGCAAGTGTGACTTAGTGCTCAAGGTGCTGATCTAGAAATCTGGGCGACGGTGAGTTCTAGTCTCACCTTAGGCATGGAAGCAGCCAGGTCACTTTGAGCCAATTGCTAAGAGATGCTGAGTTCTAATCCCGCCTTGGATATAAAAGCCAACTGGGTGACTTTGGGCCATCCACTAGGTGATGATGAATTCTAGTTCTGCCTTAGGCACGAAAGCCGGCTGGGTGACATTGGGCCAGTCAGACATCTCAGCCCTAAGAAGCAGGCAATGGCAATCCATTTCTGAAATCTTGCAAAGAAAACTGCAGGAGTTTATCCAGGCAGTTATGAGGAGTCAATACTGCTGGATGCCTTTGGATAAATCACCAGGAGACAGTAAGTTCTAATCCCACTTTAGACATGAAAGTTGGCTGGGGGACCGGGGACCATTAGCAACTGAATTTCTGGTCCTAATTGGGTTGAGGACTCCTTGTATTAGTCCATGTAAAAGCATCACATATCTACAGGTAATCGGAAGACACACACCTTCTCTTTTCATTGGATCATCCTGAACAACTGAGGCTGTTATTTATCAGTTCATCAATGACCAGACTTCCTCTCCTTTTTTTTAATCACATCAAGTAATTACACAACAACACAGGTCAGGCTCTGTAGCAAGGTATAAGTGTTGATAAGGCATTGCCAGCATTCCTTGAGGGTCTCATCAGATAAACTAAACATTTTCTACCCAGGAGAAAAATCAACACGTCTCTCTTTTCGCTTTCTCTTAGCAAACATGGCTATTGCATGAAAGCAGGCAAACCTGCTAAACCCCCAAATGCTAATCAACTAAAGGACAGAGGCTTTAACCTTATTTTAAACTCCATCAGGGATGGAAAGACAGCCTCTGAGGGCAGCTAATACACAGTGGCCTTATTTACCTAATGAATTTAACGAGATCTGTTAAAATGTTAGTAAATTCCTGGAAGCCTGGCAGTCAGGCAAATCAGCCATCCACAGGCACATAGAAATAAACAACATCTACCTGCCATTCAAAAGAGATAATCAAAAAAATTAAAAGCTCCTGACCAGCAATCAGCAGCCAGATAAGCAGAAATTAACAGCAAGCAGCAAACAATATCCCAATCAAGGAACTACCAGCACAGTAAACAGCATCCTACGTCAACTAGAGTTGAGAAGGAAAAAAATGGCTGCAGCCATGCTCATTCTAAAGTCTAAATGTCTTCCAAATGTCATGGTTCCGATAGACAGAGATATCCTAATTAAGGAACTGCCAATACTGACAGGAAAAGCCACTTGTCTTTAAATAGAGAGCAAAAGCGACTCCCTTCTAGCCCTGATGATGTTACCTAGTTGGGTAATGAAACGTCTGCAAGACAGAAAAAAAGCACCAAGGACCCCACAGACTAATACGAGTATCTCCATTGAGCCCATCAGTTTGGAATTCGCATTCCTGAATAAGGTTTGATGTATGTATGAGACAGAAAGAAAAAAACTGAGAGATTAATGTAACCAAATATGTGAACAACCGGTTCTCTGTGTGGATGCCACTTCTGGAAGTCCGTTCTGGGCCTGGGCAACAAAAAATTAGCTACCGGTTCTGCTGAACTGGTGTGAACCGACTGAATCTTACCACTGAATGTAACCCCCAACTCAATCCTCTAGCCTGGAACAGAGATATTCTGCAAACAACAATCAGTTTCCCTGTCTCCAAAAAGGATATCAACTTTCACAAAGCCTTGTATCTTCATAAACACATAAAGGTTTAAAAAAAATCTGCTTCTTTGGGATCAAAAGCTAAGCATAGCCAGCCCTGATTTTTACTAGGAAGTTAAAAAAAAAACAACCCCCTAAATTATAATAATTCTGGCAATCTAGAAGGTGGTGTTCATGCAATAACAGCAGCTGAGTCTGATTCCAGAGCATCTTTAAATCGCAAGGACGTTCTACACGTCAACAAACTAAAGGAGCACATCGAAAGCACCAGAACAATTACGCTGGCATAACCCAAGCCATTAATGTTCAAAATTAAGTGTAAGAAAAGCTGATCTCATCCATCACAAAAGAGAGGCAGCTTGCCGGAAGGCCGAGAGGTCCTATCGAAACATCGTATTTCTGAATTCAATATCAGTCCCAAAGAAATAGGCATTCAAGTCGCAGGACAGACAAAGAGTTATTTACCAAAATCACTGAGACGCATCGGAGGAGAGTTGCCTTTCTCTGTGTACATGTCCAATTTGCAAAGAGAAGGGAGGTTGAAACTGACTGAATAAATTACCTGTTGTTAATTAATTATTCACCCAGCTCCCGCCGTTGTCTCTGGATCACTGAACTATAATTTGTAGCTTAATCATGGATGGCACTAATATATGTAAATTCGGTAACCGTAAACCATTCAGCTTGGGCAACGAAGGGTGGAGAACGCTTTGAATTAGCAGAGAATCTGGAGGAAGCTTGAGTGGGCAAAGTGCGCCGTTTGATTTGCGCACAACGTAATTTGGCGTCTCTTGCAGGAAACTATTAGCTTGCAGTGCCACCAAAGTGAAATTGATATTTATTTGCAGGCCACCCACCAGATTGCCAGCTCTTGCAGTGGGTGGGGGCAGCGAATCGGGTGCCCGTCTTTCCTTGAGATTCGCCGAGAGAGAAATGCAAAAACCACTTCGCACAAAAGAGAGGAAACGTATTGAAACATATCACACGCGCAGAGGTTTGCAAAAAATCTATAAATGATTCTGTACAGGTAGTCCTCGACTTATGACCGCAATGGAGCTCAAAAAACTCTGTTGCTAAGCGAGGCAGTTGCTAAGGGAGTTTTGCCCCCATTTTACGAGATTCCTTGCCATGTGGGGGACTCGGCAACCCGTCATAAATATGAGTCGGTTGCCAAGTCTCTGAATTTTGATCGTGTGATCCTGGGAACGCTGCAACGGTCGTAAGTGTGAAAAAGGGTCACAAGTCACTATTTTCAGTGCCATTGTAATGTCAAACGGTCACTAAACAAACTGTAGCATCCCCCCAGTCACGTGGATCAAAATGCAGAGGCTTGGCAACTGACTCATATTTATGACCATTGCACCGTCTGGGGGGTCAGGTGACTGCCACTTGTGATCTGCTCAAATGGCTTCTGACAAGCAATGACAAGGGAAAAGCCAGATTCGCTTAACGACCCCATGATTCACTTAACAACTGCAAGGATTAACAACCACAGCCCCCCCCCAAAAAAGGTTGTGAAATTGGGCACTTTACAACCGCCTTGCTTAACAGTGGGAATTCTGCCCCCAAGGACCAACTGCATTTTTTGCAGGGATGTGATGTTCAGATTTCCCATTGGCAGAATCCTCCTCCTCCTCCTCCTCCTCCACCACCTCCTCCTCCTCCTCCTCTCCCCCCCCCACTCCCTTCTAGCACTGATGATGTTACTTAGTTGGGTAATGAAACATCTGCAAGAAAACAACCAAGCTCAGAGAGCATCAAGAATAATCCCATAGTCCTCCTCCTCCTCCTCCTCCTCCTCCTCCTCCTTCCCTCCATAATAAACCCCACTATAGAAGTATAACATTGAATTTCACAGGTACAACATATGGTGCACCTAGAACTTATTAAATTGTTGAGTTAGGTCAAATCCAGCAATGGGAACAATCACTCTTATCTCTGCTTTTCTCCAGTCTGTTCCCCTCCTTTTGTCTTCTCTTCCTCCTTCCTTCCTTCCTTCCTTCCTTCCTTCCTTCCTTCCTTCCTTCCTTTCTCTCTTCTCCTCCTCTCCTCTCCTCCTCTCCTCTCCTCCTCCTCCTCCTCCTCCTCCTCCTCCTCTTCTCATTAAAAAGAAATAGCCTATTATCCTAATCTGCGTGCTCTCAATTTTGATAGTCAACTGTGGCTGGAAAAAGAAAAATAATGTACAACCCTGACCTTTCCCAATCCTGCCCGTTTGGATTGGATTGGCCGCTCCTTCTGCCATTCTTCCCCATTTAGCAAAGCGGTAAACAAGGACGGGGACAAGGAAACTGGATGACATTGTCTAGCAAATTGCAGAATGTTGAAAAGGTCAAAAATTGCAGAATGAGACTCTCCTGTAATTTACAGCTGCTTGGAGCTGTTCCTATTCTAATAACTCATTTGCGGGACAAGCCCAGCAACAGAACATTAAAGTCAACGTGTGAATCCATGTCCAAAGCTGGATTTTATATTCAGATTTATATTTTATTTTATTTTTTCCTAACGAAGGAGGAGAAGGGATTGCCAATTTACCCTGCGTTTAATTTCAATTTCTCCCTCTGGTAAACATAAAAGCAAAGCTGCTGGTTGTTGTTTTTTTCTTTGCTCCCCAGCTGTGGATCCAATAAATCCTATCAAAATTCAGAACTGGCAAATTCTCAAAATGCAGCCTAAAGCATGAAAAGGCTTCCTGACTAATATCGTCTCCTGTTTTTTGAGTATTTGGAGAGTGAACTTCTAAGTCTTCCAAGGCACTTGGGAAAGGAAAAATGAAAAATCTGTTGCATGGCTCAGTTTGAAAGTTTTTCATCCCAGTTTTGGTTTTCTTCCACACCCCTTGTAATTAGATTAACCATCAAGAGCTTCTGATTGTTCCCCGAGGCTTAGACATATTGTCTTGCTTATCATCATGGACGGGTGTGTGTGTGTGTGTGTGTGAGAGAGAGAGAGAGAGAGAGAGAGAGAGAGATTTTACTAGAGCCACAAATCCAGACAGTGCTCAAAATTGCCACAGCTAAACGAACAGGGGAGAAAAGCAAATTTTTCAGCACAGTCTCTCATAAAGGTCGAGTCTTGAATCCAAAAAAAGATTCAATCTGCCAATCCAGATTGCATCCTAAGTTTGTATGAGGCTGAAACCCGTTTATGATTCTTTATCTTCTTGGGTTTACATTATTTTCAATCTTATCAAAACACTGGAAAATTGATATAATTTATCAGAGGGGTCTTCTGCCATCTCCTAAGTGCTCGAAAGTTAAAAACAAGTAGAAAAATAAGATGGGTTTTTTAAACTCTTGTCTCTGTCTAATAGGATTGTTTTCATCTTTGTTATCTTGTAAAAACTAAAAGGTGATTGTGCTTCTTAGCATCCGAGCTCAAAGCTTGAAATTAGATTATAGATGTGCACGGATTTATAGAAGAGCTTAACTGTATATTTATTCTACATATATATCATGAGGCAGTTCAGTTGTGATCTATGGAAACCGATTTTGTTCACAGCAAAATGGGACTTATTAAAATACTGTTAAACACAAGCTGGAAATATGGGTGAAGAGCAGAGTAAGGTATCTTGTATTTAAATACCTTCAAAAAACATAGAAGTGGGTCCTAAGAGATATAACTTTTAGTGACCTCCAAACAACAACTTGGTCTCAACAATTAAGAAGTAAGAGACATAAGACTCCCTTAAACTAATCTGTTTAATGTATACTTAAAACCATTTCATTGAAGGACTATCACTGATAGGAGAAAAAATTGTTTTATTCAGTTGCAGGCATCTGTGCTACATGAACTGAAAAATTGTTCATTTGGAATTCAAGCTTTTTTTAAAAAAAGAATTCAGTCTGTGCTAATATTTGCAAACGTGTATTAGGGAAATGCCTGAATGCAGATGGGCAGATTCGTGAAAACAATAATAAAAAAATGTGTTCTTAATACTACTCGTTTACAAAAACGACCTGTAAGCAAAACTGAAAAAGGTGTTGTGTTTGTTATCTAGAGTGCAGCCTGATCACATATGACAGAATCTGCAAAAACGAGAAACTGAAAGCAAATAATAAAAAAATCTACTATTGTATCATCATTCCTGGCAGCAACACCTTCCTTAAGTGGTACGTAAAGAAAGAGAAATTCCATCCCAATTGTATCATGTGGAACGACTCAGTTTTTATTACAGGTGGTCCTCGCCTTACAACATTTGTTTAGTGACCATTTGAAGTTACAACGGCACTGAAAACAGTAACTTAGGACCATTTTTCACTCTTATGACCGCTGCAGCGTGATCGAAATTCAGACGTATTTATGACAATCCCAGGGTCACGTGACCCCCCCCTTCTGCGACCTTCTGGCAAGCAAAGCCAATGGGGAAGCCAGCTTCACTTTACAACCGTGTTACTAACTTAACAACGGCAGTGATTTAACCTGCTGTGGCAAGAAAGGTCGTAAGATGAGGCCAAACTCATTTAACAACCGTCCCGCTTAGCAACAGAAAATTGTGGTCGTAAATTAAGGACTACCTGTATAGGAGTGGGCAGAAAGATTTCTGTTTCCTACATACTGTGCATAACATTATAAATTCAGTCCTATTCTCCCCTAGTACGCTGAATTTATCAACATTTCTCCCATGTGCGGAGAAAAAGCAGCTGTTTCAAGAGTGGATGTGCTGATCTTCGGATCCATCCATTATATCCTTGGGTGAAGATCAGATAATTAGCCCCATTCTCCAATCCGACGCAAACGTCCTCCTTGAAACTCTTGTTGGAGTAACTCCTTCCCCCCATTGCGAATGAGAAAGTGAAATATTGATTTACCTACAGTAATATCAGCCACACTCTGCTCTGGCTTCATTTCGATTCCATCTTCTAAGAAAGGAACTTACCCAACTGGACTTCAAGAAGACCCGTCTGGTTCTCTACTGGATACAAAGGCTGAGGGGGTCTGTTGGTGACTAAAGCTGGAAGGAAAAGGGGAAGAGAAAAGAGGGGGAAATTAAAAGAATAATCTGGATCCGGAGACAACAAGTATTGTGCAAAAGCTTGGATGTGCAGACCTGGATTTTTTTTTTAAAACACCCATTTTTTTAAGATGACCATCGGCAGCATTCTGTTAGCTTTGGAATTATATTGATTAAGAACTCCCTTTATGACCTTGTAATCCCTCAATTCAGGGTAGAGTTGAGGTGACTGAATGGAGCTGAGCGTTTACTGACCAGACGACCTTCCTGATGCCTACACGGAGTTCACAGCATTTTTTTTTTTTTTTTTTTTTTTTGCGCCCTGAGAGAAAAACCTCTGTCACCACCTGGGATCGAACCCTCGACCTTCCAAGTGGGAAGCGAGCGTCTTCACCACTAGGCCCCCACGCCACTCCTTAGGAATTGTATTGATGATGGCACCAAAAGCAACAACCAGAATCATATAATCCCATTTTATGCAAGTGGATCCTCAACACAGCTAACAATGATGAAATAAATCAGTTCAACTGAAAAAAAAAAATAAAAACTCTATAAGAGATAGAGAGAGAGAGAGGGAATCCCAAAGGTGCTTTTTCCAAAAGGCAACTGGACTTTCCAAGAAAGGAAGTCCAGTTGCCTAGTGGAAAAAGCACCTTTGGGACAATCATAACCTGGACGATGGAAAATTTTCATAGACGAGAGGGAGAAAGAAAGAGAAAGAGAAAGAGAAAGAGAGAAAGAGAAACAGAAAGAGAAACAGAAAGAGAGAGAGAAACAGAAAGAGAGAAAGAGAAAGAGAGAGAGAGAAAGAGAGAAAAAGAGAAACAGAAAGAGAAAGAAAGAATGAGAAAGGGAAAGAGAAAGAGAGAGAGAAACAGAAAGAGAAACAGAAAGAGAGAGAGAGAGAGAAAGAGAAAGAGAAACAGAAAGAGAAAGAGAAAGAAAGAGAATGAGAAAGAGAAAGGGAAAGAGAAAGAAAGAGAGAAAGAGAAATAGAAACAGGAAGAGAAAGAGAAACAGAAAAAGAAAAAGAGATAAAGAAACACAGAGAAAGAGAGAGAGAAAGAGAAACAAACAGAAAGAGAAAGAAAAAGAAAGAGAAAGAGAGAAAGAAAGAGAAAGAGAAAAACAGAAAGAGAGAGAGAGAAAGAAAGAAAGAAAAAGAGAAAGAAAGAAAGAGAAAGAGAAAACTTTTCTCAGCTGCATCTTGTAGGTACCTTCTAAGCCTCTCATTGCTTATATGCACCATTTTATTCAAGCTATACGGGGGATTCTCTTTAGCAGCGCGTGGCAGCCGCACACACCTCTTCTGTCCAAAGATGGAACAACTGATGCCAATGAAACATCAGGGCCACTGGGGCAACTAAATTACTTTTGGATTAGCTAGGAATAGAAAGTTGCTGGCAGGTGAGAAAAAAAAAATAATCAATGCCTTTCACTAATGCACTTGGAATGCCATTAGTGGGAACAGGAAAGCCTGCCAATCATTGCGTTATCTCTACCGAGAATTTTCCAAAGCGGCCGGCTGGGTTCGTACACAAGTCTTAAAGTCTAAATTCGCTTAAATAGACACCGATGATGGAAAGTGTAGAGATCAATTGCAAAGGATTCGCTGGCGTGATTTAAAATCGGCCTGGCTCAGACCGAGAGCTCAGGCCGTGCGGAACTCATGAAGAGCAAAAATGCTCCTCGTTGGCTGAAAATTATTATTTTCAACAGTTTGTGGAGGGTATGAGAAAGAGACCCGCTCTCCCCAGTCCAAGTCCCATGGGACCCTCCTGGAGAATGTACAATGAAAACTCGGTACAGTATCCTTGCATCTCATCCCTAACTAGGTGTCAGAAATCTTCCACCCACGAGATTTGTGCTACAATTCCCTTCCCCTTGGAAAGAATATTTGGCAAACAAATTCTTTTTCCCTTCCGAGGACAAGCAGAACACAAATATTTCCATTTTGCTTCAGCTGATTTCCTTAATAAGAAGACGAAAAGGAAATAAGGCACGCCTTTTCTCCAACAGCAAAATTCATATGCAATTATCAGGATATCCAAGTGCATTTTAGATATTCAGAGTGATCCGATTCATAATGGATGTTTGAAATAGGGAACCTTTCTGCAGTTGACTGGAGAGAGAGAGCGAGAGAGGTAAAACAGCCTGACAGGTAAATACAAATATGAAACCAGGAAGAACACAGCCCTGAGAGTACATATTACTAAACACTGTAAATTCAGGATTTGAGCAAAATCTCCTTGCAATATGTCTTCTCCTGTATTTATCTTGATTTCTTCCAGGATTTTCAATTACAGTTGAGACAAAATGCTTTCAGGATTCAGGTGGTCAACTACCCTGAGATGGGGAGCAGATAGCCAAGGCTGAAATAATAACTTCAAGAAACCGCTTCCCATTAAAAGCTGAGGAATTTCCAATACGATGGTCAGTAATGGAAAGAAGTAGACTTTCCATTCCCCAGAACTACGGGTTTTTTTTGATGTCCTCTACCCTTGATGAGGCTCGGTAGGCTTTGTAATACTTTTAACTTGTAATGGTTATAAGGTACAATCGATAGCTGAAGGACTGCATTTGTCCAATTCTTTCTCTCAAAAAAGATTGATGTGCAATTTCTATTAAGCAGTTCAATTTTCAAACCGAACAGTTCAAATTCATCCAAGGAAGTAACTATATATCCAACCACCCCAATCCCAGGTTGGCACCGGTTTGCTTAACACTCAACCCCAAGTTTGCTATTACCATGAGTGATGACCATGATGGATCCCATTGCAGGCCTCGCTGGAGAATTTCTTGAGTGGAAGTTGCATTTTTTCCAGTTTGCAACCCAAAGAATTTTGCATTCTGGAGCACTTAGCTCAGCAGGAAGATCAGTCTGGGAAGACACATTTCTCTGAAAGACAGCTTGCTTGCCACAACTCATTCTCTGAAATGTGTTGGATGAGCACACATTCAGCTGAAGAGAGATGAAAGCAGGGATGTCCAGCCTTGGCAACTGGGGAATTCTGGGAGTTGTAGTCCATAAGTCTTAAAATTGCCAAGACTGAACTTCCCTGCATTAAAGTGTCTGACAGTATTAGAAATTCTGTTTATATAGAGCAACACAGATCAAACAAAGAGCACCATCACCATGTGCTTTACTGCTGAACTGTTTAATTGTAACAGGAAATTGGAAACTCTTCTTTAGGACAAAAGAACATAGACTATAGACTATAGATCCAAACTTGTAAACATTGCCATCTATTTGTAGTTGTTGCACAAAAATACATCCCAACAATAAATTCTAACAGGTATGTATGCCTGTAATTAGAACCCATAGCAATAGGCAAGAATTCCATCAGATACTCCTCTGGATCTCATTTTCAGATTGGCAGGTGGTTCTCAATTTATAACCATCCATTTAGTAACCATTTGAAGTTACAATGGCCCTAAAAAAAGTAACTTATGCACTTATGGCTGTTGCAGCATCCTCAGGGCCATGTGAGGTGCTTGGCAACTAGCCTATATTTATGATAGTTGCAGCATCCCAGAGTCACATGATCACCAATTTCTAACCTTCCCAACTGGCTTCTGAGGTGCTAAAGCTAATGAGAGAATCTGGATTTGCTTAACAACGGTGTGTGATTCACTTAACAAACCGGTTAAGCATAATGAGACTTGGCTCATAGGTCATATGCCACAAAATAACTAACCAAGACTCATTTTAGCTACGCTGAGTGTGTTTTATTAACACAGCTGCTTCCTCTTTAACTAAGCCAGTTAAACATAATGAGACTTGGCTAATTGCTCATGAAAGTAGCCATGTTTCTTTCTCCCATTCATGGCAAGAGATGATGTTTCCTTCAATCATTTATCTGAATAACTCTCAGGAAGATAAAATGCTATCCAGAGAGGAACAATGCAAACCAGCTAGATGAACTCCGCTTAAAAGCTGACAGTGAGTTAGTCAGCTTAAAGTGGCTCCATCGTGAGCGAGAAATAAATATAAGTATATTGTAGCATTGTTGCATATTTGAGTGATTTGATAATAATTTGGCATTCCGGAGATTGAGCTGCCTCCTCTGCACTAGCACAGCAATATCAACCTGACAAAATGATTACGCCCGGCATCTGACATTTGACAAAGCCCAAATAAAGTCGCTGTAACACAGCCCTGTCAGAGGATAAATGTGTTCGGCTTTGAAAATAAACATCTCACACTCTTTTTCTATAAAATGCTTCGGCATTCAGCTGGGAGCGAGGGAGACCTCATTATCCCGTGACAAAGTTTGGTTTCATTTGAAATTATTTATTCAAGGAGCAAATCCATCATTTGTCTGCAACAACTCGGGAACGGAAACATTCCCGGTGTTTGGATTCACAGCTTGGGCACATCCTGCTAAAGTGGCATCAAATGTCCAGGGCTGTTCCTTTGCCTTGGGGGGAGCAGTTGGTGGGGGCCCCGACTTGTTTTCTTGAAGATGTTTCATGACCCAAGTAGGTCACATCATCAGTGCTAGAAGAGAGCGGGGTTTGTGGAGTGGAGGAAAAGAGATGGAGGAGGAGAACTGTGGGGTCCTTGTAGCTTTCTGAGCTTGGTGATTTTCTTGCAGATGTTTCATTACCCAACATTATACATCAGTGCACTGATGATGTTACCTAATTGGATCATGAAACGTCTGCAAGAAAACCACCCGTCTCAGAGAGCACCAAGGACTCTCCCATCCTTTTCTCCTCCTCTTCCTCTGTAGCACTGGTGATGCTATGTGGCTGGGCCATGAAATGTCTACAAGAAAGCCACCAAGCTCAGAGAGCACAAAGGACCCCTCATTGCAACCCTGAGCTACAATCCCATATTCTTATGTAACTAGTCGTAGATCCCTTGTACCAATTTGCTTCCACTTCCCCTTATTCCCTAAAGGATGGGAAGTGAACTTCAGAAAAATCAACGCAATTAGGAGGTTCAGGGCTTCAAAACCGAGACCCTTTACACACACACCCCTGGATCTTTGCCACTGCTGAGCCTCACTCAAGATTTCTGTTCATTTCTAGGCATTGCACACCCTGAAGTTTATTAGCAGTACATTTGGATAAATGCCACTCTAGCTGTGAAGCTGATCCTACCAGCGTACCTCTGCGTTTTCCAGGTGTGTTGTGCAGGATCAGAAACACAGGGTTGAAACCTGATAAGCGATATCACTTCTACACTGTATTCGCCTGTTATCTGCTCAGCTTAAGCAACACAGCATGAAACCCACTTTCTAAATCCCATACAAAAGTCAGATTAATCACTCCCCCTGGCGCTTTAACAGAAGTCTCACCAGGTTTAAGACTTCAGAGTAATTCTTTCTACCCTTCAAACCACAGGAAGGAAAAGAAGAGGGAGGGTGGAGGAAACTGATTTGCAGCAAAACAAGGAAATCCTTCCCTTTCCTAAACACTCGCAACTCAAAATTAAACAAGCTTCTTACGCACTGTTTAGATTAACCCTTTGGAGAACGTAATGCATTGGAAAGAACAAAAATGGACTTGTTTTTACAAATCCAACTTATTTTTCATACATTCCAGTTCAGCCAGAAATGATGGGAGGATGAATTGGTGCACCAAAATTAGGAGGTCTCCAACCTTGTCAACTTTAAGACTTGTGGACTTCAAATCCCAGAATTCCCCAGCCAATTCCCCATGCTGGCTGGGGAATCCTGGGATTTGAAGTCTACAAGTCTTAAAGTTGACAAGGTTGGAGGCCTCTGATCAACATGATTAATATGTGCCAGTGGGTGTATGTTATTCTACGTCTTTAAGATTTTAGATCAGAAACTTGTAGCCCACCCAGATGATGCTGGACCACCCCGATTTTTTTCTGGATTGCAATGTAAAGAGTCTTGACTGCCTTCAGTTGGAAAAATGTTATGGGAAGTTTCCTTAATGTCGAAATGTCCCATGTCCGTTTTGAGCACCTTCATGCATTTCTCCAGGAAATAGGTGCACAAAAGCAGTCACAGGACATTAGCGGCAGTGTGCACTCCAACACCACTGTGGAGGATTTTCAAATGATTGCAGAAATGTCACAAAGTCAGGATAGGGTTAAGAAGGAAAGGAGTGAAATATGCTTGTCAGATTCGCCCGTCTTGATGTCACATTAAGAAACAGGGATGGTGAATCTGTCAAGTTCAATTTTTCTTCTTGTGGCTATGTCACATTTGGTTTGTGGAACTTGTATATCTATATTACTTGTATATATATATTTCTCACGCTAAAATGTGTATGTACACGAGCTTGCATTTTCCCCAGGATATTACAGTTAGAAGGAGCACCCCTCATCTGAGTCAAACCACTGGATCCATTCTGGATGATTAGTTCAATCCAATTAGAGATTAAATTGATTTGAAAATAAATTTTTAAAAAGCCTTCAGAGGCATCCAATTTGATTGACAATTTGATCTGAACCATCAATCTGGCTTTGGAAACGGTGATTTGACTCGGAGTCAATCAAATTGCCTTTGAATTGATTCTCCACCCCTAAAGCATCGGTACATAATTCCTCTATTTTTATTTTTTTTGCAAGAAAAAAATTCTGTCTAACAGAGAGCAGACTCGTGAAGATCCTTCTTAATAAACCTGCCTCCAAATTTTACAAGACAACCAGTTGGTCGACGATAGAGAAATAGGGAGTCGGTCAGACAGACATAGGCACACTTTGAAACAAATAAGCTTCAAGCCCTCAAGGGAAGATTTGAAAATGCAAAGTTTGCCTTTAGACGCAAACAAATTTATCCTCAAATTGTGTGACTCGTTCCTCAAGTAATCCGAAGAGCGGGAAGCAAATCATATAAAATGCTATTTCCATTTCAGCTTGGGGCAAAAGTCTGCTGAGAGCACCCCAGCAGATCGTCCCTTCTTCGGTGTTGTATAATTTCTCGTGGTGTCAGAACTACTGTAATCAAAGCTCACACAGACACGGCTTCTGCTTCCAAATTCAAACTGCCTCTCTCACCAGATTGGATAAATCATGAGGACAGAAAACGGATCTCGGGGATAAAGAGGAGAGAAAAATAGGAGGAGAAATATTCCACTTGGTCCCATCATCGTCCTTCCTGTAAGCAACCACTTCTATAACACTGACCAACAGACAGATTCTCTTCTGGTGATTTAAGAGTTCACAAATTTTGGGGCTGCAGAGCTGGTGGCTTTGAACAGCATCCTTTCTGCCCCAGTTGGGACACCTCAAAACTATTCCTGGGCATTTTCTATAGAGATTCTTAGTCATCCAGGTCATGGTTGTCCCAAAGGTGCTTTTTTCAAAAAACAACTGGACTTCGTTTTTCCTTGAAGATGTTTCGCTTCTCATCCAGTTCTGAAGAAGCACCTTTGGGATATTCCCAGGCATTATTTGATGGCTGAGGCAAAATATATGCTCGCCATATAATTTCAATGAAAACTTCTCCAGCAGTTCACATCTGTTTTTTTTTTCCTCCTGCACCCCAGAGATTTAAATTATGCTCCACTTAGGAGATTCATCCAAGGAAGCAACTACATATCCAACTACCCCAATCTCAGGGTGCTGCTGGTTCGCTTAACACTCAACCCAAGTTTGCCATTACCATGAATGATGGATGCCAGTTGCAGGCCTCGCTGGAGAATTTCTTGAGTGGAAGTTGCATTTTTTCCAGCTTGCAACCCAAAGAATGTTGCATTCTGGAGCATCTTAGCTCAGCAGGAAGGTCAGTCTGGGAAAATATATTTCTGTGAAAGACAGCTTGCTTGCCACAACTCGCTCGCCCTGAAAAATTCACGCTCTGAAATGTGCTGGATGAGCACACACTCAGCTGAAGAGGGATTAAAGCAGGGATGTCCAACCTAGGCAACTTTAAGACCTATGGACTTCAACTCCCAGAATTCCAGTTTCTAGCACTGATGATGTTATCTAGTTGGGTCATGAAATGTCTGCAAGAAAGCAACCAAGCTCAGAAAGCTCTAAGGATCCCACACTCCTCCTCCCCTCTCTCTCCCCCTCCTCTTCCTCCTCCTCCTCCTCCTCCTCTCTCCTTTCTAGCACTGAAGATGTTACCTAGTTGGGTCATGAAACATCTGCAAGAAAAGAATCAAGCTCAAAGAGCACCAAGGACCCCACAGGTGTCGTCGTCGTCCTCCTCCTCCTCCTCCTCCTCCTCCTCCTCCTCCTCCTCCTCCTCCTCCTCCTCCTCCTCCTCCTCCACTACCCCCACTTCCTTCTAGCACTGAAGATGTTACCAAGTTGGGTCATGAAACATCTGCAAGAAAACAACCCAGCTTAGAGAGCACCAAGGACTCCATAGTCCTCCTCCTCCTCTCCACACACCCCACTTTCTTCTAGCACTGATGATGTTACCCAGTTGGGTCATGAAATGTCTGCAAGAAAACAACCCAGCTCAGAGAGCACCAAGGATCCCTCATTTCAACCCTCAGCTACAAATATTCTCCTTTATTGTTTTTTTTTTAAATCAGGGGAAAAAAATTTCCCCTTAAACATACTTGTAAGGTTATGACTTTCAACAAGATATGGCAACGATGATGAAGAAGAAAGTGTGATAGACCTAAAAAAGCCAACTCCTGATCAAAGTTGCCTGGCCCCAACCTCCTGGCCCAAGAAATGATGATCTACATCTTTTTGTCAGTCCTGCTCGGGATGAAGACAGACAGCATCTATTTGTATAAATTGCACCTTTTGCTTCTGAAGGATCGCAAAAATATATAGTGCTGAGTTTAAGTCTCAAACCATTAATATAGTTAAAATATGCCATCTGCATTTTTCCCCCCGCAGTGAGTGGTTCCAAAGCTATCATCAATCAAAACTAAATACGCTAAATATACAATTTAAACAGAATAGGAAGAGAAATATGGTTTCCTATATCACCTGCCATTGCATCAAATGTCTCTATTTGTCAACAGAGGCAAGAACGCAAGGCGTTCAAGGTCTCCGATACGCGTGCTTCGTAAATGAATTTCTTCTCACTTTTTAACCCTCACTGGCATTACTGTTCCCTACGCGATGGGAGTGTTGGAAAAAATGAGGAAAAGTCACTCAAAAAAAAATAAATAAACAAAATACTGTAAATTATTTCCAGGAGATCGTGAGTTTGAGTCCCACTTTGGGCACCAAGTCAGTTGAGTGACCTTGGGGAACTATGGCCCTTTTATGACTATATGGACTTCAACTCCCAGAATTCCTGGGCCTGGGTCACTTTCTCTCAACCCTAGTAAGAAGCCTATGGCCAACCACTTCTGGGAAAAAAAAAAACCATCTCTCTCTCTCTCTCTCTCTCTCTTTCTCCATCTGTCTGTCTCTCTTTTTCTTTTCTTTTTCTTTCTCTCTCTTTCTCTCCATCTCTCCCTCTGTCTTTTTCTCTTTCTTTCTCTTTCTCTCTCTCTCTTTCTCGCTCTTTCCCTCTCTCTCTCCCTTTTTTCTCTCTCTCTCCCTCTGACACTCTCTCTCTCTCTTTGTCTGTCTGTCTCTCTTTTTCTTTCTCTCTCTCTTTGTCTCCATCTCTCTCTCTCTCCCTCTGTCTTTTTCTCTTTCTTTTTCTTTTTCTCTCTCTTTCTCTCTCTCTCTCTCTCTCTTTCTCGCTCTCTCCCTCTCTCTCTCCCTCTTTTTTTCTCTCTCTCTCTCTCTCTCTCTCTCTCTCTCTCTCTCTCTCTCTCTCTCTCTCTCTCTCTCTCTCTCTCTCTCTCACTGTCAGTGTTACCTAGTTTGATTATCAGGATTATATTACGCCATAACTACTAGCAATATAGTTGTGTAGTAGACCTGCTCTCTTTTGCGAGGGAGCTGCCCATTTTCTGTTCCAATGGATGCACTTCAAAAAACGATTCCACCTTCTGAACACCCCGCCCCTCCTCATCCCACATCCCAGTTCCTTCCACCATCTGGATCTTCTCTGCATCAAGAACTCCACTAGCCTCACTGGTCGGGGGAAACAACTTTGCAAGCAGATTTCTGCTTCCGAGGAAGGAGGCCGGATTATCCAGTCCCAATGGTTAGATTAAAAGAGCCTCATTTAGCAAAGTCAGGGATGGAGCAGCAAAGCCACAGGTTTGTGAAGCAGTGCTGAATTTGCCAAGTGGAGGTTCACTGAGGCATGTCTGGAGGGCGAGAACTTCCCAAACTGCACCAGATGGTTGAAAAAGAGGAGAGAGAAGAGAGAGAGAGAGAGAGAGAGAGAGAGAGAGAGAGAGAGAGAGCGAGAGAGAGAAAGAGAAAACCAATCAACAACTGTTTCCAAAATCATATCTCTATACCTGGATCAACAAGAAGGGGGGGAACCTTTCCTCCCATCTCCCTGCCCCAGAGTTTATCGGCAAACAGCCTGAGTCTTGAAGCATGAAACCCAATTGTCTTTGCTTGGATAGACATTGGAGAAATTAATTATAACCAGACTGCACACTTGGTCTGTATGTTTGGGGTCTCTCCCTCAACCTTAAGCCGAATCTGTTCTTCAGTGCTGAATCTCTCAGCCCTGAGGTTGTCCCAGAGGCACTTGAGGCTGTAAGCATCCCTCTGAGTTTTTTTTTTCCCCGATCTCATCAGCATTGTGGTGACCATGTGGCTCTGAACTGGGTGGGTGGAGAATGAAAACCAAGAGGAGAATCAATATATTCGCCTCCCTCTGGACTT
The DNA here is from genome assembly GCF_016545835.1 of Crotalus tigris. Classification (NCBI taxonomy): domain Eukaryota; kingdom Metazoa; phylum Chordata; class Lepidosauria; order Squamata; family Viperidae; genus Crotalus; species Crotalus tigris. Next base: position 193,824 of record NW_024096736.1, read on the forward strand.
ACTCACTGTAAAACGTGTCTAATGTTGTAGACACTGTGCAATAAGTGGGAAAGACTACTGCATGCTTGCAGACTCTAATGGGACGTGTGGATGACCTTGGGGAATGGATGGAAGAGATGCTGCCTTGGAAACAAACAGCGAAGAGAGGCAGGAACCCTCGGAGGACAAAACTTAGGAAGGACCTACCCTTATCGATCAGATGGTCCAAAGTGGGGGAGGGGGGAGCCAAGAGGCAGATTATCAATGTAATTAATTAATTGGCAGAGCCATCCGTTCCATCGGATTGTCTTCTCAAATGTTCATAAATAGCCACATGCGATTCAACAATCCAAAGGTAGCGCAGGCCTGAGACGACATTAATGTGTATGACTTATTAAGGAATATTTATGAATTTTATTGGCAACAGAGGAGGGAGAAAGGGATTTTTAACACTTCTGGAGAAAATATGACCATTCCTATTATTCTGATATGTTTTCAACCTCAATTCTCCTTCCTGGCTTTTCAAGGAACGTGGTCATCTCTAGCCAGATCTGTTTGGTGATGATGTATCATCACAATCCAGTGCCTGGTAGCATCTGCCACAGACCCACAATGACACCAAAGTGCCACCCCCGTCCCCTCCATCCATGCAAGGACATCACTGGATAAATTCTGGGACCAAGTGCTTGCATCCCAACAAATGTGGCAGCTAGCTCAGTTGCAGTGTTGACTTTCATATCTTTTGCTTTTTGTAATGGATCCTGACTGAGCAGGCGAACATTGTGATCAATTCAGAAAAGGAGGAGGAGGAGGAGGAGAAAGAAGAAGAAGGAGGAGGAGGAGGAGGAGGAGGAGGAGGAGGAGGAGGAGGAGGAGGAGAAGGCAGTAAAGTACAGATAGTCCTCAAGTTACAACAGTTCATTTAGTGACCGTTCAAAATTACTACGGGACTGGGAAAAGTGACTTATAATCATTTTTCACACTTACAACTGCTGCAGCCTCCCCATGGTCAAGTGATCAGAATTCGGATGCTTGGTAACACATTTATGACGGTTGCAGCGTCCTGGGGTTACGTGATCCCATTTTGTGATCTTATGACAAGCTAAGTCAATGGGGGAAGCCCGATGCAGTTAACTATATCGGGGTCCCCAACCCCTGGTCCATGGACCAGTATCGGGCCACGGCATGCCAGCAACTGGTCCGCACAAATAAGCAAAGCCCCATTCGTGCAATGTAGGTAGCAAACGCCCCCTCTGGTCCACAGAAAAACCTGTCTCCAGGGAACAGGTCCCTGGTGCCCAAAAAGTTGGTGACCTCTGAACTATATTACTAACTCCACAACTGCAGCGTTTCCCTTAACAATCGTGGCAAGAAAATAATAAAATGGGGCAAAACTCCCTTAAAAACAGTCTCGCTTCACAACAGAAAACTCGAGGACAACTGCTAAAAGCACTGATAGACAAAACAGAAGCAAACATGACTTAAAAAAAAAAAGATAATCTTGATTGAGAGTCTTTTGGAGAAAATATTTCAATCCACTCAAATGGTCACCGAATTTGCTCGGTTATCCGAAGGCACATATGGGATGTAACACCCCCCTTCCCCCAAAATAACTCCCCGGGTCCCAGCAGGCATCAGGGCAGTTCGGTGGAAATAGAGCACATCATGATGTCTCTGCCTTCATTAATTTCACAACCTTCATGAGGGACAGCAAAAAGCACACTGTCCATTCTTGGCAACCATCAGAGCCTATTATTGAGGATGGATGCCAGTTCCGAGTGCATTTGATGACAATCCATTTTCAAATTAACCCTTTTTTTTGTTACCACTGTAAAATCGCAAGGAAACAAAAGAAATGCCGTTTTGCAGCAAAGACCACTGACACAGCCTCGCCCGGTTTCTGCAGAGGGCTTGGTGAACTTTGCTGATTTTGTAAGGAAAGCCAAGCAGGGGTGGAACCGGTTCACATTTGGGTGGGAGACCACTGAGAAGTGCCAGGGTTTCCAAGCTAGGCTGGGAAGTCAGAGAAGGTGGTAGCTCAGTGGTTAAAATGCAGTATTGCAGGCTAACTCTGCCAGCAGTTCAGCAGTTCGATCCTGACCGACTCAAGCTTGACTCAGCCTTCCACCCTTCCAAGGTCGATAAAATGAGGACCCAGATTGTTGGGGTCAAGAGGCTGACTCTGTAAACCGCTTAGAGAGGGCTGCAAACCACTGTGAAGTGGTATACAAGTCTATGTACCACTGCTATTGCAACTGTCTGTTTGGCAATCTGGTGGTGATGGATGAAGAAACGAGAAGGAGAACCAGGAATAGGATCAGCTTTAATTTAGAGAAAAATGTTTATTTTTGAATTAGGGGTACCCAACAAACAAAGACCTGTTCTCTAGATTTTTATGGGTTTATATTATCATTTAGGGTGGAAAGAAGCATTAAAACATTAGTGGGATATGCTCCACTCTTGTATTTTGAAGCTGCTCCCTCAAGGACATCACAGTGATAAAGACCCTGGCAGTCCCAAATCAGAAAGGAGCAATTCAAAGGAATGTTTTGTTTTTCTGGGGGAAAGTAAAGAGAGATGTTTGTTGAAAACAACAACTCCAGCCACCAAGTAACCAAGATAAAAGAAAGCAGATGAGAGTGCAGTGTGAAGCAGAGTACAAGGTTGGACTCATTAAATAGATATATTTTTCCTTAGGCCTGATTCACTGCAAGAGGAGAGAGATGTACTTTTCTCCCCTTTTGTTTACATTCACTTCACTAACCCTTTATTAGCAATTTCTTTTAACATCTCAAATCCTTTCCACTCTGTGTGTGGAAAATAGTTCCTTCCTTCCTTCCTTCCTTCCTTCCTTCCTTCCTTCCTTCCTTCCTTCCTTCCTTCCTTCCTTCCTTCTTTCTTTCTTTCTTTCTTTCTTTCTTTTTCTTTCTTTTCTCCCTCTTTCTCTCCTTCCTTCCCTCCTTCCTTCCCTCCTTCCCCTTCCTCCTTCCTTCCCTTCCCTTCCCCTTCCTTTTCTTCCCCTTCTTCCTTCCTTCCCTTTTTTCTTCCCCTTCCTGCCTTCCTTTCACTTTCCTTCCCTTCCTCATTTCCCTTCCTTCCCCTTTCCCCCCTTCCTTCCTTCCTTCCTTCCTTCCTTCCTTCCTTCCTTCCTTCCTTCCTTCCTTCCTTATTATGACCTGTTTTATTATGGCTTGATGGATCCAGAGACCCTGTGGTTCAAACGTTCTCCCCCTTACTCCCTCCCCTGCCATTTCACAGGCTTACAAATCTTGGTGTTTACTTACTTATTTTTAAGTTGATCTCACCCTTCTCTCTTTTTCTTAAAAGCCCTTTACCAGGACACGGATCGCTAAATTCAACACGGTAGCCTCTTTCCATCTATCTGTACTAGATGTAGCTGTCCAAGTTAACACCTCTTAAAACATGCTTTGGGGCATTCCGACAAATGTGCTATATTTTTTCCCCCTATAGTAGTTGTGGTGACTTTTAACACTTTTTTTCAGTGTGATGCTTGGGGGGGGGGGAATCAAAGGAGTGATTATGAAAGGTTTTTTTTTTTCTTCCTTCGGATTGGATAACATCTTTAGCTTTTTGTCCAATACGAAGCAAAGCCTCTTTGCAAGATTTGACATATGATCTCCAAAGCAAATTGTTTATCAGAATTAGACATCAGAGAGCATATTTTTTTATTTATCCTTGGCCAAATCCTCTTCGACAGGCATTCATGATAAGAAGAACTTAATCCTGATGCCAGAGAAAAAGCTGGTTATAACAGGTTGGCAGAAAGAAAAATCCAATTTGTGGATCGGGAAATATATGTTTTGTTCCTTTTAAAAGATTTCATTTACTGATTCATCTATTCTCTTCTGCCTGGATACGCACCTGCTTCGGTGCTGTAGTTTCAGCATTACCGAAATATTTGAAATATTTCACTGAAATGTAGAAAATATCCCCATAGAACTGGCAATCCAGAACAACATAAGCTGTGGTTTCCGGGGTACCAATATCATAGAGGCAATATCTGGTTTCATATTTTTCTTCCAGGATATAAACACATTAAACCCAGCTAATGATTAAGTCTCCTAAATTTGAATTTGGGAACTGTGATATGATATAAATATGAGGGGTCCTTGGTGCTCTTTGAGCTTGGTTGTTTTCTTGCAGTGCACTGATGATGTTACCTAGTTGGGTCATGAAACATCTGCAAGAAAACAATCAAGCTCAAAGAGCACCAAGGACCCCACAGGTGTCTTTGTCGTCGTCATCTTCATCCTCCTCCTCTTCCTCCACTACCCCCACTTCCTTCTAGCATCTGAAGATGTTACCGAGTTGGGTCATGAAACATCTGCAAGAAAACAACCAAGGGCCTCTTATCTGAACCCTGAACTGCAAATATCCTCCTTTATTGATATAAATATGAGGACAGTTGGGAACTAAAAATTGGTTGCTTGCAATTACAAGAGAATGTAGCCATTTCTGTTTGGTCTTCTGAATCTAAAATCCTCTACCTTAGTATTGAACTAGCTTCATCTGACTCTAAGGTTAAGAATTCTTCAGCACCAATCACCTTGATTTTAGGAATGGTGTTTCTATCTAACCTGACCAGAATTGACTACCAGCACCATATTTAGAAGCCATTAATTCCACAATTTAATTATGTACAGGCTACATCAACCTCACTTAGCAAGGGAAGTCACTTCACAAAGACAAACTCACCAACTGACTTTTTTTCTACATATAATTCAGGGCAAGCAAACTCTCCCCAGAAATTACCCTAAAGTGTAATAACTAAACATCAAATCCACAGGCAAAAAAAAAAAAAGAGAGAGAGAGAGAGAGAGAGAGAGAGAGAGAGATGATTAATGGCCCAGCCATCTCAAGTGGGACACGGTGTACATGCCACATTTTGGCGTAAAAACCATCCACTTCCATGAACTTTTCTATAAATCAAGCTCATTCATACGAACCGCATATTAACACCAGCTCCATAAAGCAAGCTTTCTCGCTAAATCTGGAATCAGAGTACGGTTAACATAAAAACAAGTCACTAATTTCCGTGGAAACTGGGCTAGGGAGAGGAGCAGGCAGGTTTTATTGAAGCGTGATCGCTCAAAACATCATTTGCTAGCTTAGAGGAAATACAAAGTCAGGAAAATTATATTGTTGGGTCCCTTCAATAAACAGAGCTTGGAAATATTGTTATTAATATTGTTGTTAACCAGGGGGATTTTCTGGTTAACAAGGAAACTGTTATAAAAAGGCAGGACAAGAAGCAATGGATCAAGAAGGGATTCAACCTCTAGAACTAAAGAGAAATTTCCTGACAGTGAGAACAATCAACCAGTGGAACACTTTGCCTCCAGAAGTTGTGGGTGCTCCATCACTGGAGGCTTTTAAGAAGAGAGTGGACAACCATTTGTCCAGAATGATTATAGGGCCTCCTGCCTGAGCAGGGTTGGATTAGAAGATCTTCAAGGTCCCTTCCAGCTCTGTTATTCTGACATTCTGTTGCGTTCTTCCCATACTTAAAATGGCCTGATTGGTATAAAGAAGCAATGGGATGAGAAGTAAAGGGCAGTCACAATTAGGGGTGTCTGCAGAAGTGAGTATATGCAAACATACTAGTCTGAAGTTGCAGAGGGAGGGAGTCTTTCCCAGAGGGCAAAGTGACAGTGGAGCTTGGAATGCCTGGTGGTCAGGGAGAGGATAAGGTTGGACCATCCCTAGCAGTTCACTGTGTTCGTCTATGAAGATAATTGTTTTAGACTGGCAAGATTCTGACTGCAAGTGAGCAACAACAATATTATTATTTAAAAAAAAAAAAAAAAAAACTACTCAGAAGTAAGTCCAGATGTCATGAGCCTGACAGCAGATTCTAGTCAAAAAGTCAAGTCTACAACAGAATGACTGAAGTGTGCATAAATGGTCAAAGTATTTGAATGTCCAGAAGAAGACATTGTTGAATAAGCAAACCGATCGTCAGAATAAGAATGAGCAAAGCCATGCCTGACAGATGAGAGGCCAAGGCTGAACAGGAATCCAGAAATTCAGAATCCAGCAACACTCACTCACACTGGTGATGTTACCTAGTAGGGTCATGAAATGTCTGCAAGAAAACCACCAAGTTCAGAGAGCACCAGGACTCCACTGTCCTCCTCCTCCTCCTCCTCCTCCTTTCCACACACTTTCTTCTAGCACTGATGATGTTACCTAGTTGGTCATGAAATGTCACCAAGCTCAGAGTCCATATGTGAACTCTGAGATACAAATATCTTCTCCTATTGTTAAGTCCTGTGACTCATCAAACAGGAGTAAATCAGCAAGGCAAGACCAGAAGCTGGGATTAACACTGGGGTTAGTCATCGGCTTCATTGTGACTTGTTTAATTTTTATTCAACATGTTACGTGACCCTAACCATTGCTGGCTTGTCCAATAAATCATGGCTATACATGGCTTAGCACAATGTGAAACCAGTCCGTATCTTTTTTCACTTTGAGGGAAGCTTTTCCTGTCTGAATGAAATCTCCATGCAGAGAAAAAGAATATATCAAAATGACCCAGAAATAAGTAAAACTCAGCTAGAAACATTATCCCATGGAGTTGGCTAACTACCTTAAATGACAGAGAATCCAAGTGGGATGTTAAAGCAGCTAAACCCATTTGTTTCCTGGCTGGGTAAGCACATCACATATTCTTTATTAGCCTATATGTATGTTATGTTAGCACACCACAACTTGATTTAATCTGCGACTCTAATGTATTCCAAATCCATTAATGGAGACAGTGTGGGAGAAACACGTGCTGGAATAAATTCTGCCAAAACAGACTAAGTGAGACAAAATCACCCAACTCAACAGATTTTGTAACTAAGGTCGCTATCTATTTTCTTGGAACAAAGATTACACACAATATTCATTATTTTTAGATATTATAAACACCAGCTGTTCTGGTGGGAATAAGTATATGCAAACATACATGCTCGGGAAGAAAAAGATACTGCATGGTATTTAGACAACTGTTTTGAAACATCACTGATAATTCTTAATCATATCTTCAGGGTTAGGAGGAGAAAATGTATTTACAAGCCTTGCTTTACTGAACATGATTGGATTTGATCCTGGGTGAATGTTATTGATTGTTTTCATTCTAATTTGGTCTTGCAGAGACATGACGTAACCAGAACTAATTGGCTGCATGATTTGACATTATCATCTTCTTGCCTGACCTTTGTTATCCTAGATTAGACAATAGGTTGACTGTCTATAGGTTGAATCATGGCAACTGGACTAAACATTGCTAATCTGAGATGTTTCATTGCTCAAAGTTTGGTCCAGTTGCCATGATTCAACTTATAGACATCTTTGGCCTGGATGATTGAGTCTTCAATGACATATTGCAAGCCAATCGTCATCAAAGAAAAACAAGAAAGTCCAGTTGCCTCTTGAAAAAGCACTTTTGGGACAACCATGACCTGGAAGACGGAGAATCTTCATGGAATAAATCAGTTTTAACTGAAGCTTAATGTGTGATCCGGGTATGTTTGTGTTATATCACCTTGTGGGAAGATGCACAATAACATTTCAGAATTCTAACCTTCAAATTACAGCAGTATTTGCAACTTTCCAAACTTTTGCGATATTAAAAAATGTGTACGAGCAACAAATATGTAGCAGGACCTTCTAAACCACCCTACAGGCATCAAAGGGATGAGTTTGAGAATATCACTGCTTGCCAGCCCTGATTTATGAATGCTGTTTTGCTAATGGGAATAAAGGCATTATCTCAAGTATGGAGGATAAGGCTCATAACACAGTACCGTGCAGTTTGTACTTTTAAAAATATTTCACCATCCAGCTACCTTGTAAGTTCCTTAAAACTGCATCAACAAGCTAAAATATTTTGGATTTATTTATTTTTTTTAGAAAAAAAATATTATTTTCCAATTATGCATATCTGGTTATTCCTTTGCCATATGGGAAGTTAACTGCTTTCACACTTTTAATATATGCCTCTATCTTCTCAAATTTAAAGTAATACTGTTTTAAATATATATATATATTGAGGGTACCTTGCAATTTTTCTTCTTCTAAAAAAGCACCATCTAAACATAGCACCAACTGTAGAGCCACAAAAATCTGGATGATCAAAAGGTCCATTGCAACATAAGAGAGTCTTCACTTTCGTAAGGCCAACACATCTGACACTGAAATGGTGGTAAAGGGACCCCATGTTCCACTCTGGAAGGTAGTCCAGAGTCGGAAGACACTTTGAGCAGAACTTCCAAAAATGACTTAAAGGCCTTAAAGGAGGCATTCTTCCAGGTAGACCTGTGTTTCTCAACCTTGGCAACCTGAAGATGTTAGGACTTCAATTGGGACTTCAATTCCCAGAATCCCATGCTGGCTGGGGAATTCTGGGAGATGAAGTCCACACATCTTCAAATTGCTAAGGATGAGAAACATTGAGATGGACACCTGGAGTTGGAAGACATCATCTTGTCTAAACTCCTGCTTGGAGCAGGATCTACTAGCTCAGTTGTTAGCATGAAACAGTTAATACTCAGAATAACTTTCCAAACTGCTACCGTTCCAATCCATTAGAACCACAGTGCGATATGCAGATTAAGGAAATAGATAGTTAACTAGATAAAGCAGCATGTAATGTAATAGATTCAATCCTATGCAGCCTCTATGGACATAATTGGATCTCCCTGATTAAGACTGATAGATCCTTTCCACAGATTTCAGTCGTTTACGCATGTGTGCCTAAATTGATGGGCATAATTTTCCTAGATTGCCCCAATAGTTGGCTGTTTAAACCCAGAGTGCTCCAGCTATAATAATGGTAATATCATCGCTCCCTTAAGTACACCTCTACCATTCACATTCTATCACTATTGTGCACAGGCAGATCATATTTCAAGAATATGATTGCAGCTTCAGAGGTTGAGTTAATATGTGGATAATATTTTGAAAAGGGGTAACTTGATCAGAGGGTGAAAGCAAATATGAAGTCAGTAGCTCATTGCCACTTAATTTACTGAGTCTCTTTCTTGGTTTGTCATCGGATTCCTATGGAATCCTTGGTGCTCTCTGAACTTGAGTATTTGCTTGCTGACATTTCATTACCCAACTAGGTAACATCATCAGTGCTAGTAAGTGTGTTATGTTCAAAAGAAACACAAGAAAGTCCAGTTACCTCCTGAAAAAAGCACCTGGATGACTGAGAATCTCCATAGACATTCCTTGATATTGTTTTCTGCTTAACTGTTTGTCTGGTGTTAACCCCTGCTTATCTAGGGGTTGGTTGCTAGTCTTTTTTGTCTCCTTCTTAGCTTATTTTTTTAATTGTCTCTGGCTGGTCCAAGAGTGCAGATTGGCCTCGACTTCTGACCACCACTGAGCCCAAAATTTCTGTTGTTAAGTGAGACATTTCTTAAGTGAGTTTTGCCTCATTTTACGGACTTTCTGGCCACAGTTCTTAAGGGAGTGACTGCAAGTGTTTAAATTAGTCACACCGTTAAGTGAATCTGGCTTCCCCATTGACGTTGCTTGTCAGAAAGTCGCAAAAGGGGATCACTTGACCGCAGGATACAGCAAACCGTCATAAATATGAGTCAATTGTCAAGAGTCTGTATTTTGATCACGTGACCATGGGGAGGCTACAAAGATCACAAGTATGAAAAACAGTCCCATTTTTTCAGTGTCACTAAATGAATGGTTGTAAGCAGTGGTGGGTTTCAGCCGGTTTGCACCAGTTCGGCAGAACCGGTAGCTGATTTTTTGTTGCCCAGGTCCAGAATGGACTTCCGGAAGTGGCATCCATGCAGAGAACCAGTTGTTCACCTATCTGAATCCCACCGCTGGTTGCAAGTCAAGGATTACCTGTAGTGGATAATTTCAATGTCAACTGATTGTTCACTGTCAGTTAATTGTCCTCCTTGAATGGTGTCTAAATGTGGTTTATCTTTGTGGGTTCACGGATGGCTGGTTTGTCTGAATGCCAAATTTCCAGGAATTCCCTAGCATTTTTGGATTTAGCTTGGTCTAGGATGCTCCTAGTTTTTCAGTTAACTATGGTTGAGCCTGCCCATGTGGGAGCTTTCATTGTGTCTTCTGACTGCAAAACACTGTGCTAGGAAGACAAAGAAAGCCTGTGATATTTCCAAGTTTCATCATTTATCTCTCAAGAGCCAGAGGCAATTGGGGGAGAGGAGAGGGAGGGAGAACACGCTGGCCCTCCTGCCACTGGGAAACTTTAATCACAAATAATAATAATAATAAAAAAAATACCCTCCCATTCTCTAGTCGAAGTCTCAATTGACTTTAATAAGAAACTAATTGCCGAGAGATTAGCGCCTGTTTTATGCAACAAGCTACAAAGCAGATGAGGACAAGTTGATAACAAGATGTAATCAAGAGATATTAAAGACAGCAAAATAGCAAAGAGGGAAGTGGAAGAGGAGAAGAGACAAGGCTGTTCTAAGCCAAAATAAAATCAAATGAATTCCCTCCCCAAATTCTATACCCGTGACATTGCTGCAAGGAAAGGAAGCCTCTCCCCGTAATTAAGGGATAGCTTGGCATTCTGGAGCAGCCTTCAAAAGCAGGAGATTGGGATAAAAATGTCAAAGGATTTGCCGCAGTCAGAGAAATGTCTGTTATGGAAAGAGCATAATTAGGTCTTAAATCAGTGCTTTTCAGCTCTGGCAACTTTAAGATGGATGGACTTCAAGTCCCCAAATTCCCCAGTCAACCTGCTGGGACTTGACACATCTTAAAGTTGCCAAAGTTGAAAAATACTATAGTTGTCTCCTCCTCCTCCTCCTCCTCCTCCTCCTCCTCCTCCTCCTCCTCCTCCTTCCTCCCTCCCTCCCTTCCTCCCTCTTCTTTTCTACCCCTCTTCTCCTTTTCCTTCTCCATCCCTCTTCTACTTCTCCAGCCCGTTCCTCTTCCTCCTCCTCTTCCTCCTTCTCCCCTTCCCCCTCCTTCTAACTCTTCATCCTCCTCCTCCTCCTCCCCTTCTCCCTCTCTTGTCATCTTGGACACCTGGAAAAGTTCAAAATTCGAGCAGTTGTCAGAGACACCTCATAAAGTTGATTGGCTATCACGCAACTTCAACAAATCGTCACGAAATCATCTGCAAATCTAGGTCTCAAATCCAGTCAATTGGGGGCCTATACCCTGGTAAACTACTCTAAAATCCTGATCAAAACACAGAACAGAAAGATATTTGAGATGTGAGCCACTCAACAAATTCCTTGAAGTAAAGCAAGGATCCATTTCCCTGTGATATCGTGATACTAGTAACAGTCAAATTATGAAGCTGCCCATATTTTTCCTTTTCAGCAAGGGCAGATTTCTATCTCAGCTTAGCAATGCCTCCAACTATGACTGGGTTTTTTTTTCCCTCTTTCCTTAGCAAAATCAAAAAAATCTGGACTATAAATCAGGAGGAGGAGGAGGAGGAGGAGGAGGAGGGGGAGAAGGAAAAAAGATCCTTGACAGCTCACCCATAGTTACTGTTTGCTTGAGTTTTCTTTCTTTCTTTCTTTCTTTCTTTCTTTCTTTCTTTCTTTCTTTCTTTCTTTCCTTCCTTCCTTCCTTCCTTCCTTCCTTCCTTCCTCCCTTCCTTCCTTCCTTCTTTTTTCTTGCTTTCTTGTTCCCAAAGAGTATTTACCTCCGTGCTTGCCACAGAAAGGAATTTGCCTCTGGTCCTGGAGATTTTATTTTAGATCAGCAACAATGAACATTCAATTTCCCCATTGCTCTCTTCTAAGCACTAAAGTACAATAACCCAGATTAAGATGTACTGCAGCTGTCAAAAGCAGAAGCTCTGAATGATGTTAGGTGCCGGGGACCAGCCGGGCCAAAGCATCATCTTGATGCTTTGCTTCTTCACATCCTTTGCATACAGAACGGTCCGGCTTTATCCCTGTGCAATTTCACTTCAACTCTTGGGGGGAGGGAGAGGGGCTGAGATGATCTGGATACCGCAAAACTATCTTTTGTCGGGCACTTCCTCTGCTGCTCAATCTGAGCACGCAGTGCAAATATCACCGCCGTAAGTCCTTGTGAAATATGGCACCGTGGAAATATGATGGATAGACAGCCTGCCCAGATTCAGTCCTTAAATATTCATTTAAATGATATATATTCAATTAATCAAGTCTGTATTTCATTATCTACTTAATTGATTATGTGCCATCCTTCGCAACCAACACAGATATTCTCCACAAGGATCTGTCTCTGTTTTTTTTCCCAAGTCTTCCAGCAGCATATGTACTTAATTTAATATGCCACTTAGTCTATAAATAAATGAATTGCATATATGTCTCTGTGTGTACATTGTGTGTGTATAATTGATGCACTGTCTTTTACTGATATTTGTGTTTGTGTATATGTAATACTATGTATGTTTATAACCTATTTTTCTGCTTATATAAACACAAGTTGGCAACTCAAACTTACTCTTTCCACTGGTGGACAGTGATTAACATTTATATGTATTTAAATGTAAGGGTGTGGGTATATACATAAGTATGTGTATAGTATGTTTATATGTGTGTTGTGTATGTGTTCGCTTTTGAGAGCAGGCAACAGAATTTCATTTTTAACATGTGCCAGTGTGCCCATGGTAAAAAAAATGACAACAAAGGTTATCTAGTTACTTTTCTGTTTTTAAGTTGGCAGAATATATTGGTTGTAAAATCCAATGCACCTCACTTAACCAACTGCCTTGCTTTGCATGGGAAATTCTGGGCTCCATTGTGATCCTAAGTCAGGAACAACCTGTGGACACACACATATACACAAATATCAACACAGGCAGTCCTCAACTTACAACTGTTTGCTTAGTGACCATTCAAAATTACGACGTTTTAGAAATTTCCAGAGCTCATCTGAAACTGAAGAACTGAATGTGAAGCAGAATCGTGGGATAGTAAACGAAGAGAAAAGGCAGAAGAAAGCTCAGTGCAAGGGAGAAGAAAAAAGCTTTTAAAAAGCACTTGGGACTTTTATTACCCTTTACTTTGCAACTTCTTGGTTTCCCTATAAAAAGGCCAACAGATTTTTTTTCCTCCCCCCCCCCCAAAAGGATAAAGCTAGAAAACACATCAGCCATTCTACTTGTATCTAGGCAGTTTAAAGTTTCATTAATCTTTCTTTTTCTCTCCAACAACCATGCCTGGCTATTTGGCAAGCTGTGCCTGAGAAAATATAAGAAAGGAAAACTCGTATTATCTCAGCATTGCTTGAGCGAGAGGGGCTGAAAGGAAACACTTTTCATGCAATACTGTTTATGGGACTCCCGCAATTCGAAACAAGTTGTTGCATTTGCACTTTTCATAGATGAGCTAAAACCACGAATCAATTCTTTCAAAGAATCTTCCTGGTAAATTAATTGCTGGAAGTGAGAGCTTTTTTGGAATTTTCAAGTGCAGACACAGATTAAGTCTTGCAACCGTTTGTGATCATCCTGTAAGTTTTTAACTCTCTCTCCCCTCCCGAATCTTAGCTGATCTTAGCTGTTATCTATCAGCAGCTGCTGTGAGCCATCTCTCCTTTGTGAGGTGCACTGGAAACTGGGTTTAAGGTATTCTTTTTAATGTGCTCTGCAAGAAAGCTTTCCAAACACTAAGCCAACTTTCTCTTAAAAGCTTCGGCGGAGAGCTCTTCATTTTTGTCTGAAAAGAATAACTCAAAAAAAGCATTAAAAGTTTGCAAAAGCTAGGAATAGTTGAAAATCCTAGAGCCCTCTCCTGGGCATAGGTAACTTAACTGCCTCCATCCTTGTGCCTTTTAGCTGACTATGGATAATGGGATTATCCACCAGCATACTTAGAATGCACCCCATTTGGAATGCTGAAAAATGTTATATCCTGTCACTGAAAGAGTAGCACGAGAGGTACAAATAAAGGCAGTGATAAAATTTCATCTTGCAGGCAATGAATCTCTGTTGAAAGAAGCAAACATGGCTGGGTATAAAAGCTTGTTTTGGGGCACTTTGTTATGTGGAACTGTTGGTTGTTAGGTCAGGAGGAAAAACTGAATGCAGAAGGAATGGACTAGAATAGAGCCGGAAGGGACCTTGGAGATCTTCTAGTCCAGCCCCCTGCTCAAGAAGGAGAACCTCTACCATCTCAGACAAGTAACTGTCCAGTCTCTTCTTAAAAACAGTGATGGAGCACCCACGATTTCTGGTGGCAAGCTGTTCCACTGGTTGATTGTCCTCACTGTCAGGAAGTTTCTCCTTAATTCCAGGTTGCTTTTCTCCTTGATCAGCTTCCAACCATTGTTTCTTATCCAGCCCTCTGGTGCTTTGGAGAATAATTTGACCCCCTCTTCTTTGTGGCAGCTCCCAAAAAATTTGGAACACTGCTATCATGTCTCCCCTATTTCTTCTTTTCTTTAGACTAGCCAAACCCAAGTCCCGCAGCTGTTCTTCGTATGTTTTAGTCTCCAGGCCTTGGATCATCTTACTTGCTCTTCTCTGAATTTTTTTCCAAAATCTCAACAACTTTTTTGTGAGATGGTGATCAAAATTAGCTGCAGTATTCCAGGTGTGGCCTTACTAGGGTTTTATAAAAGCGGTACTAATACCTTGTGTGATCTTGATTCTATGCCTCTGTTTATGAATTCTTAAGAAGCCTGTGTGTTAAAAGAAGTAGGTATTGGTTCAAGGACAAATGTGTGTCGAATGAGTGTGGACGGAATACTAAACACTCTGAAAGAATGACATTGGTTCACGTGGACCACGAGGAACTAATTCCCAAACCGATAAAGGAAAGAAGGATGAGTGGTCCACAAGAAGGCAAAGATGGAGGAAGTTGTGGGTGGAGCCTCGAAAGAGAGAGATGAGTGGTTTCAAGATAAGGTGTGATAAAGTCCTGGGCCAGGGTTTGTCCAACTTGCCCCCTTTCAGATGTGCGATCTCAAAGTTTAAACTTTTGTATCTGGATTCTGAGAGTCGAAGTCCACATCTCTTACAGCTGTGATACAGGAAGAAAGGTTGTAAAATGGAGCAAAATTCACTTAACAACTGTCTTGCTTAGCAACGGGAATTTTGACCAAAGTGGGGGTCATAAGTTGAAAACTACCTGTATTTGGAAAAACGTGTTGGCCCTATGTCAACTTTTTGGCTTGCCTGGGTCACACTGAATAAAGAGGAATTGTCTGGGGCCGCATATAAAATATGTAAAATTGTTAATGTGTATAAATAACAAGCTTTCTTTATTTTTAAATGTTTTTTTTATTATTATCCAGTGGGGCCACATTATTCACTGTCCAGTATTCCTGCACTAGATGAGTTTGGTAGAAGCCAGGCCAATTTGCAAAGACAGAGAGATGTCAAGAAGAACAGGGAATGGGTACTGGCCTAACTACAGAGTAAATGTTTTATTAATCCACCGTATTGGCGGTGGGGGTGGGGGCAAGAAGCATTTGTGTCACTCCCATCTGTCTATTCTATCCCAAAGTGCCTCAATTGTGGCAATTTAGTTCATTTGCATCAGAATTCAAGAGACATAAATTACATCACTTACTGTCAATGTACATCGTTATCATCATTAGACATCCTTGACATAAATTGATACCAATAATGTAAATACGATCTAATTCAGTGTAAATGTTGTGCTTTATCTGGAATATTTTGAATGCAACAAGTTATTGGGGGGAAGGAAGAGTGTTTAAACAGAGATCTGATCTACTGCCTCTGAAGTCTGGCAGATGGGATCTATTAAACCAAAAAAAATATTTTGTTTCTTTCCTTTCTCCCTTCCCTTCCCTTCCCTTCCCTTCTCCTCCTCTCCTCTCCCCTTCCTTCCTTCCTTCCTTCCTTCCTTCCTTCCTCCCTTCTCTCCTTCTCTCTTTACTTCCTTCTTCCTTCCTCCTCTTCTCTCCTCTGCTCTGCTCTCTCCTGTTCCCTTTCCTTTCTTTTGCATAATTTTACTGAATAAAAAAGGAAATTTTCTAGGGTAAATGCAGTATTTTTTCAACCTTGGCAACTTTAATTTGGCTGGACTTCAACTCCCAGAATTCCACAGGTTGCATGTTGCCTGAGGAATTCTGGGGGTTGAAGTCCACCCATCCTAAAGTTGCTGAGGTTGAAATATACCACTGTAATGTATACATCGATACCATATTTTATTACATCTCTTACAAGATGAACAGAACGTTGGATTGCACGACAGGAGAACAAGTAAAAACAGGACTTTCATTTCTTTAATCCTTTTGTGTTAGGTGCTCGCCCCCAATTTGTTACCTCCAAATATGCTCCACTTCTGTTAAACTAACCCACCCTGACTCTCCGTGTTGTAGTGAAGACGTAGAAAAAGCAACACATGCATAAAATGGCTTCTTCATCCACAAAACAGACAGTTGCGCATACTAATTATACGTTCAAAAGCCGGCAGACGTTAAGTTAGATCAATTGGAATTTGGCATCATTGTTTTGAACAGATGATTATGTGCCTCCTGTTAAAACTTTTTTTTTTTGTCCTTCCCGAATTTGCAAGCCTGAAAAATAATTACATCTCCAGTAGGAGCCACGTGTGTTCCAATTATGGAAACAACAGGTCTGCAATTTCAAGTAAACTTTCTCTAATAAAAATGGGTGGTTCTGTTTCTCCGAGACGAGTGATAAAAATTGAAATCTGTCATTACTACCTGGCACTTCCCCGCTCATTGACGCAAACATTTATCCTGCCATCTGTCAGGAACAATCCCAGCAAAGTCGTAGAGAAACACATTCAGGGAAAGACGAAAGTATAGAAAACTGTCAGTTCAGGCAGACCTCAATTTCCAACAGTTCACTTAGTGACCATTTGCAATTACGGCATTGAAAAAAGTCACTTATGACTGTGAGAGGGGAATATTTGTAACTTAGGGTTGAACTGTAGGTCCTTGGTGCTCTCTGAGCTTGGTGGTTCTGTTGCAGACGTTTCATGACCCATCTAGGTGACATCATCAGTTCTAGGAGGAAGTGGGGTGTGTGGAGAGGAGGAGGAGGATTGTGGGGTCCTTGGTGTTCTTTGAGCTTGGTGGTTTTCTTGCAGATGTTTCATTACCAAACTAGGTAACAACATCAGTGCTCCCTAACAACCCCATACGATTAAAAGTGTTTTCCAAACAAGATGTATTATACTGTTACTATTTTTTAAAACAACAACAACATGAGTTTGTAGCTAACTTTTCATTCAACTTCCTTAAAAATACTGTTTTTCTCAGGCCCTTTCTTATGAGAATTCACCTCTTTTCATAATGGGATTTTTGAAACATTACTCCACTGGATTGCTATATTACATTTCAAAGCACTAGCCAATATGCTGAATAGAATAGAATAGAATAGAATAGAATAGAATAGAATAGAATAGAATAGAATAGAATAGAATAGAATAGAATAGAATGGAGTAGAGTAGAGTAGAGTAGAGTAGAGTAGAGTAGAGTAGAGTAGAGTAGAGTAGAGTAGAGTAGAATAGAATAGAAGAATAGAATGGAATGGAATGGAATGGAATAAAATAGAATAGAATAGAACTTGGAGCCAATCTGATTGACATCACCAGTAGAACCTGGCTGAATTATTTGTCAAGTAAAACCCTCCCTCAAAATAGCTGATAAAATGGGGACAGTATAGAGGCGTGAGAAGAACATGTTGTGATGTCTACGGAAATTCTCAGTCATCCAGGTCATGGCTGTCCAGTTGCCTTTTGAAAAAGCACCTTTGAGACTACCAGCTGTGATGAATTTCCTTCATGGCAAGTTTCAAGTATTGACTAATAACAATCCTTTTATCCTGAAATCTCTTCCAGTTAATTATCCACAGAGCTGATTAATTACACTGACATAAATACTTCAGCTTGATGTCCCCATAAGTAGCTCAGAGTCAATGGACATTCTAAGTGCAAATCATTAATGTTTTTAAAAGATTATTCACAGTAGCCCTGTGTCTGCAAACTTAAGGGGAGAGGTGTAACTTACACTCATTTAGGAGCTGGGTCTTTTGGGACTATAGGCTCTGTAGACTTCTGGATTTTATCTTTTAAGATGTCCACTGCAGTTACATTGACCCCCAGCTGATGACCTTGTCTATGGAGATTTTCAATCATCCAGATCATGGTTGTCCCAAAAATATGATTTTCCAAAAGGCATGACCGCCATCTTGTCTTCCCATCCATGCTTGACAAGGTGAGCATAAATCCACAATCAGCAGGAGAAAAAGTATGGAATAAGACACCAGAACTCATGTCCCTGGTTTCCTTCCCCCCAACCCCCGCTTCTTTCCACAGTTCATTTGGGGGTTTATTATTTCCTTCCCTAGGGCCAGCCGAACTGACAGATCCCCGCTCCCGATACAAAATAATACAAAATTGTTAACCCCCCCCCTTAAGTCTAGAGAAACAACAAATCAAATTACCATCACTCCATTTGACAGGCCTGGCTTAGAAGAAGAGTCTGTGCCGCGGAGCACAGAGTGTGAGAATTGACAATGATAAGTCCCCAGGCAAAGATATCTGAGAAGACCCCCCCTCCCATTCCTGTCTGCCTGACATCTTGAAATATTCACATGAACTCTACAATCAGGGCCATCTTTAACTGGGGTGAAGTGCCCCTCAATCCCTGTTGCCAAAATACACAGCTTCTCCACATCTCTGCGTCACTGAAAACAAGCAGCAGAGCAAGTAAAACATCACAGCCCAAGCTCAACATAGCTTGGAGAAATGGGTTGTAGAATCCATAATATTGTGGAGAAAAATTGTGAGGTGGTATGAAGAGATGAGAGCTACCTTGCTCTAGCGGTTAAGGCGCCAGGCTAGGAAACAGAAGACTGTGAGTTCTAGTCCTGCCTTAGGCGTGAACTCCCGATGGGTGACTTTGGGCCAGCCACCAGGTGACTATGAGTTCTAGTCCTGCCTTAGGTGTGAAAGCCCGTTGGGTGACTCTGGGCTAGTCCCGCTCTCTCAGCCCAACCCACCTCATAAGGAAAATAGAAGGAGGATGGTGTATTGGATATGTTCACCACCTTGAGTTATTTCTAAAAATAATAAAGAAATCAAAGAAACATAAATAAACATGCTTGCAAAATGGGGGGACCCGGACAGGGTCTTGTGGAAAGATTAATTCTTTTCCTCCCCTTCTACAGAGGTCTTTGATCTTACATGATGTTGTCCACTGTCTTGGGGGTATCAGAGTGGGAGGGGGGGCAAGGAGACCCAAGGACAAAGTTCATACAATGCCTTCGGACAAGTCTTGGCTTCTCAGATTCATTGACCTCACAAAGAGGCTGGTGGGGCCATCAGCTAAATCAGGGGTCTTCAAACCTGGCCCTTTTATGACTTGTGGACTTCAACTCCCAGAATTCCCCAGCCAGCGTGCCTGGCTGAGGAATTCTGGGAGTTGAAGTCCACAAGTTATAAAAGGGCCAGGTTTGAAGACCCCTGAGCTAAATCAAGGAGGAATAAGAGACCCCATCCATTTTTTTCAGCCACCTCCATTGTATGCATGGTCTTCCGATTGCACGAGGGAAGGTCCCTTACCTGTAACTTTGAGTTCCGTTGTGCGTCTAATCAACTTCCCTTCAAACTTCAGCTCACAAGTATAATTTCCACCGTCTTCCTCTTGAACATCTTCTATTGAAAGTGTGTTCTCTTTCTGTACCACCACGCTTCTCCAGAGTTTGGTCTTGCACTCCTGAGGGGGAGAAGAAGCAAAACAACACAAAAAGATCGGCGATCCGCTAATGCAACTTGACTGGATCTTCAATTATGTACGATCTGTTTTATTTATTTGCTAACATTTCGGGAGTGACCCAGGAAGGGGAGTCTTGCAAATCTCAGGTCAACCTTGCAAATTTCTGAGGCCAGAGAATTTATCCACCCAGCAGAGGAAGGAAGGTTTGAGAGCAGATTAGAAGAGTCTCAGGTGGAATCTTTCTGTTTTTCTTTTTCCACGTTGGCTGGGAATTCTGGGGACTGTAGTCCTACCCCAAGCAGAACACCTGACCCTCCCCCCCCCAGAAGCTATTGCAATGTGCTTTGTTGCCTTATCTGCACGCCAGTCATTTTCAAAAACTCTGACTTGCAATCCCTGTCGTTCCATTTCTTTTTTCAATGGGCAATCTCCCTTCTGCTCAGTTTAATCAGGATGACAGCTTAATTGTTAGTTGTCACCCGTCAGGCAGATGTGGTGCAACTTATGGGTGGAACTTGGATAATAATGAGGCAAAAGACCACGGCATAGGGTGTGTTGAAATGTTGCTTCAGCTACAAACTCATTTGGCCTTTGACACACAGAAATAAATGCATGTGAATGTGTGGGTCACACAGATGCATGCACACACACACAGAGAGAGAGAGAGAGAGAGACAGAGACAGACAGAGAGAGAGAGAGAGAGAGAGAGGAGAGAGAGAGGCAGAGGCAGAAAGAGAGAGAAGAGAGACAGAGAGAGAGAGAGAGAGAGAGGCAGAAAGAGAGAGGAGAGAGACAGACAGAGAGAGAGAGAGAGAGAGAGAGAGAGAGAGAGAGAGAGAGGAGAGAAGGGGGGCACATGTATTGGAGGGTGACTCCCCAAATTTCCAGCCAACAGGATCAAACTTTGGAAAGGTTAGGCTGAGTCAAGAAATAGCCATGGCTACTTTCTTGTCACGGGGTATCACAATAAATGCTTCAAATTGTGAGAACAATCAACCAGTGAAATGGCTTGCCTTCAGAAGGTGTGGGTTGCCCCATCGCTGGACGCTTTCAAGAAGAGACTGGACAGCCATTTGTCTGAAATGGTGTAAGGGTCTCTTGCATGGGGTTGGACTAGAAGACCTCCAAGGTCCATTCCAGCTGTATTATTCTGTTATTCCGTTCTCTTTTTGACATCTACCTGACATCTACCCTTCTCTGCCCCCCTCCCCTGGACACACACACAGATATGGCAGCAGGGAAGGAAGAGATGACCTTTGCTAAACTGCTTTCTGGGTGACAGTTTTCAAAATCAGGATAAGGACCTCATGAGATTAGGACAAAATCTGCTTCTGTCCCTGGGGGCTAAAGGATGCCACTATGTTGTTCTTCTAATCAAAACCTTCCTGTCCTTGAGAGAGCTACATCCTTCGGTTGCCTCCTCTGCTAGGCTGGCTTGAGATAAATATTTTTCTCATAGGGGGCAAAGTTGCTCCCAAACAAATACAGCAACCACCCCCACCCCACCTCCCACTAACCCCCTCGGCTTCTGCTAATCTCTCCTCCCCACACGGATGTTGTCAGCCCTCCCTGACATATGACTAAGAATCAGAAGGTCTCTGCTCTCTTCTGACCTATTGCCAGGCTCTGCCTGTCGTGCTGGTTCCAGAAAAATTATTTGCAAACATTGCAGCACTGGAAACAAAGCTGATCACTTGAAGTTGCAATTGCCTCGTTCTGCTTTGGCAGCAAGGCACGGAGAAAGGAGGGAGGGAGGGAGGGAGGGAGGGAGGGAGGGAGGGAGGGAGGAAGGAAGGAGAGGGAACAAGGAAGGAAGGAAGGAAGCAAAGAAGGAAAGGAAAGAAGGAAAGAAGGAAGGCAAGAAGGGGAAGGAAGAAAGGAAAGAAGGAAGGAAGGAAGGAAGGAAGGAAATAGAGGAATGGAGGAATCCCAAATGAAATAAAAGAAAAAAGGGCTTTAATTAAGCCTACACAAGACCAACTCAGGAATAAAGATGTAGGCTGTCCCAAAATGAAAAGCCATCCATATAAAAAAGAGAGAAATCAAAGGAACAGTAACGACTTCTGTCAACTAAAAGTGTCTTTTTCCAGAATTTTACCCCTAGGATGAAGCTCATACTGAAAAGATGCTCCACCAAGCTCTTCCTTCCCAAAGTGTCAGGCCCCCTACAGTACTGAAGCTTGTTTTTTTCTTTTCCTTTTTAGGGAAACCTGAAAAGTCTGATGGCTTTGAAACTTTTTTTTTTCTTTTTTACAATTTTGGGTCACTGACTTCCAGCAAACAGCTTCCTGGTCCACCTTGCTTTATTTTCTGAGCTTTATTTTCTTGTTAGGCCATCTGCGTATTTTTTTTTTTTTTAATGAGTTGCTTCCTGTTAGCTGCTTTGGATGGCCAGAAAAAGCAGAGTAGAAATTCATTTTAAAACCTCGTTTTTGTTTGTTTGTTTGTTTCCCTTAAAGTATGGCATCATATTTGTTTGTTTGTAACGCTCTCACCTTATACCAGATAATATCCGGCTCTTGCTTGCCTGTTTTGTAATCCTCCGTATCCGGACAGGAAATGACTTTGGTCCTGGTAATTTCTGATTTTTCTAAGTAGCGGATTGTGCTGTTGTAACAAAGTCCAAGTTCATTTTCAGCGACCGTCAAGGACATGGATACTTTCATGCAATACGTTGAGTTTCTGCAGAGAAATAACAGAAGGTGGCGCCGGTTAAAACTTAAAATTGACTTACTCATCCTCTGAGTCAATTGCATTTGTCTTCAAACACGGAGCGTGCAAACATGGACGGAGCACGGGTATGAGCACGGGTATTTAGAACCACAGTGGAGCCCCACATTTATGTCACTAAGGGAGTTAAGGGAGTTTTGCCCCATTTTACGACCTTTCGTGACACAGTGAATCACTGCAGTTGTTAAGTTAATAACCTGGTCGTTAAGTGGATCCAGCTTCCCTGTTGACTTTGCTTGTCAGAAGGTCACAAAAGGAGACCACGTGACACCCTCCCCGGGATGCTGCGGCCCTCATAAATATGAACCAGTTGCTAAGCATCCAAATTTTGATTGGGGGAATGCTGCAACGGTTGTGTGAAAAATAGTGTTAATTCACTTTTTTCAGTGCCGTTGTAACTTTGAATGGCCAGTAAATGAATCATTGTAAGTCAAGGACTATCTGTCCTTTGAAAAAGCCACTGGATGGTGAATAATAAACAATGAAATTAGAAGCAGCTGAGTAAAAAGAAAAAGAAAAAGTGAGGGTATTTTGGCATTTCAAAATGAGAGGGACCCATTGCGGTCACCTGCTTCATTTTTTGCAAGTTAAATCACAGAACAATGAATGGCATGCTTGACGCCGTCTTTATTTGAATCCAAAGCAAGATTCTGAAAAATAATTTGCCTCTCCAGAGTCTGGCAGACGGGGGAAAAAAAATTAACAGTGAGAAATCACATTAACTGCATTAAACAAATTGATTTTTAAGATTTATTCAAGTTTCATTTCATTACGATTTTAGTGAGATTTCATTATAGTCAATTAAATAAAACTAAATTTAGCTTTTGACCTGTCTTCCTATATTCCTTTATATCTCATGCTAATCACATTTGCTTTAAAAAAAAACAACTGATTCCTACTCTCCAAATGAACGATGCACTAAAATATGCTTATTTATCTAGAGTTTTGGGCCCACTGCAGTAGGGGGGGTGTTCTCGTTTTAATTTTCCAATTCGGTAAAACAAGGACCCAGATTTGTTGAGGGGCAAGAGGCTGACTCTAATAAACCGCTTAGAAAGAACTGCAATACACTATGAAGCAGTATATAAGTCTAAGTGCTATTGCTATAAGTCATTTTTTTCCCCCAACTCTGAACGCGTGCTAAACAAATGGCTGTAACTTGAGGACTATCTGTGCTGGATCCGAGGAAAATTTAAAATGCAGAATGGAAAACTGGGTCAAATGCCTCCGTTTCACCAGACTAAGCAACTACCCAGAAAAAACAGATCACGGATAGTTGCCCCAGTCTTCGCATCAAATATTTACAGATCCGACGACGCAGCAACGTTGCAATCCAATCTGTCAGATTTCGAGTTTAATCAAGCAGAGTTGGGGGACGCATCCCTTTAAGACAAGACAGGGAAAACTGACAGATGCCTTAACGAGGGCTGAGGTTTTCCCATCGTGCCTTTTTTCCCTGTCATTTTAATTGGCTTCCCTGCGAAAGGGGATCGGAGTCAGACTGAGATGTTGAGGGGTTCCAAATTCACAAAGGGGGACACCCCCCCCCAGAGAGAACTTTGCCAGTGATAGACAGCGAGTTCCTGTTGAATGGAGCATCACCTCGGGATGCTTTTTCCCTGTTGAAATCAACTCTTTTAGAAGGTTTGATTGATAAGAAGTGGGGATAATTTTATTTATTAAATGTACTGGCCACCCATCTTACCGCAGGCTAACTTTGGATGGCTTAAAATGTTAAAAAAAATACTACAAAAATACAAAACAAACGGGGTCACACTTCATCCTCTTGAGCCCATGTAAAGATTCCAGACTAATTCCCCATTTGACTCCTCCCTCTGTCTTGGCCAGTCTCTCTCCAATATGTATTCAGGTAGTCCTTGACTTACGACTGGAAAAATGGGATCCTTAAGCAGCACAGTTTTTAAGCGAGGTATCCCACGACCGCACCCAATTTTATGACTTTTTTGGGGGGGGGTCGCGGCTTTTAAGCAAATCACATGATCTTGGTTTGTGAGCTTCCCTGCCAGATTCCACATTGACTTTGCTTGCCAAAAATTAGCCGAGAAGCTTGCCAATGGTGATCAGGTGCGTCCAAAGGATGCTGAAATTGTTGTAAATGTGAGCCGGCTGCCAAATGCCTGGATCACAATTATGTGACTGTAGGGAACACTACGACAGTCGTAAGCACTTGAAATGGTCATACATTACTTTGTCCAGCACCATCGTTAACTTCAAATCATCTCTAAACAAACAGTCAAAAGTCAAGGACTTCCTGTATGTATATGTTTACATATTTGTTTTCTGAGGTTTTCGCGGGTGTTTGTATGTAAGTCTTTGGTTATTCAGGTTTTCTCCCATGTAAAATTGGAAGTGTCTTGGCGACATTTTGATGAAGTCCCATTCGTCATCTTCAGGCTGGTGTTTTCAGCTTCGTGCTTCGAGGAGCAATTGCTCCTTGAAGCACGAAGCTGAAAACACCAGCCTGAAGATGACGAATGGGACTTCGTCAAAACGTCGCCAAGACACTTCCAATTTTACACGGGAGAAAACCCGAATAACCAAAGACCTACATGTTTACATATATGTATATACTCCACCATATTAAGACCGAAGGCATTCTCGGCAAACCTGAAGCCACATCATCAAGCCTATTTAGATCCCAACCTGACCACTAGCTCTTCCAGAAGCTTTTCTTCATTCACCTGCCATTCTCATTAAGCTTCTCTACAATCCGTGATCTGGGAAGAGTCATTAATAATTAAGTTGCTCAAAGGATTATGAATTTTCTTGATTAGAGAACCAAAAGTTCAGCCAGTTGGGAAGATCGGGGTAAGAATAAGTTTACGAGAATAAGTTTGTAACACAGGCAGCGGGTACCACCGAACACCTTTCGACAAACAAATCGGTTAATGATCTTGCATTATTTAGTTCATATTTTTCAACACCGCCTAGGGCACATTCTATTTAAATTGCTCGCTGGCACAAGGACCTAAAACTGCTGAATTCTTCTCATTAGCTACAATTAGATAAGAGTCAGATTGAGGAAACGTACCAGCCGATTAGTCAAACATTGCATGTACTTGCCCGGAGGGAGAAACTGCATTAGCAAAGGATTAGTATAGCACAATATACATTTGCACAAGTTCTACAAATAGTTAGTAAACCTCCGATAAAAGCTTGTCTCAATGACCAACTCCCTAGCTGATCTGGAATTTGTTTTGGCTATTCCATATAAATCACTCTAAGAAGCATCCGATTCTGGTTCAATTGCCAAGAAGGAGATATACAATTTGAGGGCACTAGGGTGAGTCTGTGCAAGATTCTTTTTAATGAAAGGAAGGACTAGGGGTGACATGATAGTGGTGTTCCAATATTTGAGGGATTGCCACAAAGAAGAGAGGGTCCACCTCTTGTCCAAAGCACCAGAAGGCAGGACAAGAAACAACGGATGGAAACTAATCACGGAGAGAACCAACCTAGAATTAAGTAGAAATTTCTTGACAATGAGAACAATTAACCAGTGGAACAACCTGCCTCCAGAAGTTGTGAATGCTCCAACACTAGAAGTTTCAAGAAGAGATTGGACAACCATTTGTCTGAAATGTTATAGGGTTTCCTGCCTGAGCAAGGGGTTGGACTAGATGATCTCCAAGGTCCCTTCCAACTCTATTAGTCTGTTCTGTTCTTTATCAGCATAGTCAACATTTGTTTTGTTGGTTGGTTGATTTCAGCCTAATTATATGCTGCTGAGCAGCTTGCAACAAAACTAACATCAACAACACAGAATGATTGATTCTTCCTAACGAAAAGAAGAATTAGGGGTCATATGATAGCTGTCTTTTGGTACATGAGAGGCTGTTACAGAGAGAATGAGGTTGACTTATTCTCCAAAGCACCTGAAAGCAGGACAAGAATCAATGGGTGGAAGCTCATTAAAGAGAGATCCAATCTGGAACTAAGGAGAAATTTCCTGACAGTGAGAACAATTAACCAGTGGAATGATTTGCCTCCAGAAGTTGTGGGTGCTCCAACACTGGAAGTTTTCAAGAAAAAATTGGACAATCATTTGTCCAGGATGATATGAGGTCTCCTGCCATGAGTGGGGGATTGGATTAAAAGACTTCCATGGTCTATTATTCTATTCTATTCTATTCTATTCTATTCTATTCTATTCTATTCTATTCTATTCTATTCTATTCTATTCTATTCTACTCTACTCTACTCTACTCTACTCTACTCTACTCTACTCTACCCTACCCTACCCTACCCTACCCTATAAAATAAAGTAGAGTCCTCATTAAAGATGTGGTTACCAGATGTAAAAGAATGGCCATCATAACATCAAATCTGTACCCCAAGAAAATGTCAGCAGAGGATCCTACTTTCCCCTTTGTACACTTATTTTGTTTCTTAAGTCAAATCACCCCAATTTTGTTTCTTAAGTCAAATCACCCCAGTTTTAGGTGGGGGAATTAGACAAATTCTGGTCTATTGTCTCTCCAATGACATCACTTCATCAATATCATGTCTTATGCTGTTCTTGGAAACTGAAGAACCTCAGAAGATTCTTGTTCAACCGAGCTTACTTCACAGGACTGTTACCAGGGAGAAAAATAGAGTTACTGTGTGAATTCTGCCATTAGTTTTGGGATGAAAGTTGACATATGAGCCCATGAATGTGTGGACTCCCCATCATGACACCCATCTGTTTTGTTACTGGTTCTCATCAAGAGATGCCTGAGAAAATGGATGAATTTCTCTCTACCTCCTGTATATTATTCCATTCCCTCTTGATCGGGGAACTGATGGATGTTTTTAATGGTATATTTGTTGAATGGCTGTTGCTAGCTTTATCGCAGCAGCTTTTCACCTTGTACTGCTAGAATAATAATAATAAAAAGCTGCCCAGTTAGTGTTCTTCAAGAAGGGAGTTGATGTTTTATATTTGTGTTCATTATAGTCTCATTTTACTGGGGGAGAGCAGGAACGGTGGAGGTCAAGGAAATGAATGAGTTTGTAGACCCAGGGCAGAGCAAAAGAATAAAACCACAGTGGTTCTAGCATTCATAATATATTCCCATAGGTAGAGGCTGGTGGGCGGAGGGGGAGGAGGCACGCTCACACATCACACACATAAACCTCTTTTATCACAAGCAGAATTGCTAGTGGAAGGTTTGCAGAAAAAAATAAGGGTGAGAACATGTCACCTGTTCCAAAGAAAAACATATTTTCTTAAGAAGGTCCTGGAGCTCATCAACACACGTAAAGGTAAAGGATTCCCCTGTGCAGTCGTGTCCAACTCCAGGGGGCGCTGCTCATCCTCATTTTACCGACCTCGGAAGGACGGAAGGCTGAGTCAACCTTGAACCGGTGAGACTCGAACTGCTGGCAGTTGACAGAGTTAGCCTGCAATACTGCATTCTAACCACTGCGCCACCGAGCACAGGATAAAGGTAAAGGTTTCCCTGTTCAGTGGAGTCTGACTCTAGGGGGCGCTGCTCATCTCTGTTTCTTAGCTGAGGGAGCCAGCATTGTCTGAAGACATTTTCCATGGTCATATGGCTGGCATGACTATACTCCAAGGCGCACAGAATGCTGTTACCTTCCCACCAAAGTGGTACCTATTTATCTACTTGCATTTGCATGCTTTCAAATTGCTAAGCGGTCAGGAGCTGGGGTAAGGAACGGGAACCCACCCTGTTGGGAGGAGCGGAGGTCTCGAACCTGGGCTGTCAGCTTCCCAGCTGACAAGCTCGGTGCCTTTAAATGCTGAGCCGTCAACGCAAGTCCTTAAGTATTAGGAAGCATTCAATTGGGATGGAAAAGGTAAGGACCTGCGCTAGGAAGGAATGCACTTGAAAGCTGATCTCACCCATAAGCTTCTTGACGTGCCAAGCAATCTGCTCTGATTGTGTTGGTCTGCAGTGGCAAACAGAGCACCATTAACTCTCTATATGGCTAATTGATGGACAGCCAAGTGAAAGGAGCAACTCTAACCTTTTCCCTTTTTCATACCATGTTATTATTAAAGGTATGCCATTAAACGGCGCCTCGAGAGTCTCCTTGGCGCTTAAGTAGGTGAAAAGCCACAAAACCTGATTAGCAATGTCTACAGCAAGGCTATCCAAATCCGTTGCCTGAGGACACCATTCAAGAGTTGGGGGAACATTCTGAAGACCAGGGTCCCAACAAAGGTGGGGTCAGGGGTCTGTTTTGGGAGGGAAGTGTTAAGGAAGATTCCTTGAGCATCTTCAAAGGATGAGGTGGGTGGCATATACATTTAATAAATCAATAAAATACAAATAAATTCTAACAAGCAGATGAACCCCCGGTGTGTATGAAAAATACTGGGCAAGTGAAAGATCTACCACAGGCTTCTTCTGAAAGTTTGGGGTGATGGAAATCTGTACCCAGCCACGCCTTTGGAAATCCATTTCTGTCAGATTATCTCTAGCACTCCCCTTACCCTTAAAAAAAAATACAATTCCATTCACTGAGCTTGATGATAGCGCTATTAATGCTTCTTCTTGCATTACTAATCCAGAGCCCTCGCATGTAATTCCCTTTAAAGCAATAACAGAATAACAGACTTGGAAGGGACCTTGGAGGTCTTCTAGTCCAACCTCCTGCTCAGGCAGGAACCCACCCTATACCATCTCAAACAGATGGTTGTCCATCTTTGGTTTGTCCAATCTCTTCTTGGATTGTCCACTCTCTTCTTAAGAAGCTCAAGCAGGAACCATATACCATTTCAGACAGATGGCTGCCCATTTTTTGTTGTCCAATCTCTTTATATCAGTGATAGAGCACCCACAGTCTCTGGAGGCAAGTCGTTCCCACTGATTAATTATTCTCACCATCAGGAAATTTCTCTTTGGTTGCTTCTCTCCTTGATTAATTTCCATCCATTGCTTTTGTCCGGCCTTCAGGTGCTTTGGAGAATAGGTTGACCCCCCTCTTCTTTGTGGCAGCCCCTTAGATTTTGGAACACTACCACGATAACTTCTTGATAAGATAACTAACAAAGATAACTTATTTTCCCACCCACTCTCTAACTTCTATATGTATCCACCTTAATAACTAGAGATTTTTCTTTCTTCTTCTGTTCTTCTGCAACATTTCCTGTTAATCCTATTTACTATTCCATATGGTTTATTCACCACTTTCTGCGATTAGAAGTCTAGTTCAGCTTGGAAAAATGGGGAGGGAATTCCCCCCTCCCCCCACTTGCAAAATCCAATTGCTGGATCGCCTCCTTTAAAATGCTATAGAAATCTCGCATTGGCCAATCAGCTTAAAGGTAATCAGGGAATTGTCACCACTGGCAACTATCGAAATTCTGTATAGATCTCGGTTTTGACATTTAATCCCCCTGAGCTTTTTTCTATGGCTGAGTTTTCAGCCTGCTATTTCTTCCAAGGCATTGAAAGAAGAAAGGAAGGGGAGGATGCTGTGTTGTTGTTTTTCCCATCATGTTGAGAAGGATGAGAATGGGAAGCGGCAGTTGTAATTACTGTAATGTTAAATTTTAGGTTTTTTTTTTTTAAAAAAAAAAAATGGGATCCAAACAGGGAGAAGTTACTTCTTTCACTTTTTTCATATATTCTTATTTTTTCCTCTCTTTTTTTCCTCCACTCTTCCTTTTGTTGTCTTTTTTTCTTTCTGCACTTTTTACTTCTTCTTTCTATTCTATTCCTTTATTTCCTGTAGTTTGTCTGAGAGTTTATCTCTATAACTCTAATGTTTAATAAAATTATTGGGGGGAAGAAAAAAAAAAAAGCAAACTGCAAAAGTCCAGGTGGTTACCTTTGGAGACCTACATGGCTTGGGATTGGGTGACCTGAGGGATCGCCTTTTTCCAGGAATCTCTTACCCATCCAACTAGATCGATCAGAATGGGCATGCTGCAGATCCCGTTGGCCAAAGAGTGTTGGTTGGTGGGGACCTAAAGACCGGCCTTTTCTGCAGTGGCCCCTGCTCTATGGAGCCTCTTCTTTTCAGAGATTTAGAATGGCCTCAACCCTTGTTAGCCTTTTGTAAGGCCTTAGAACCTGGACAGGTTCCATGCCTGGGTCTGAAGGTGTTAAGGGCACTGTTGCCTGGCCTTATTGTCAACTGGCCAAGTATTCATCTGTTGGGTATTTTTGATGTCCCTATTGTTTTATTTGTTTTAAAATGTTATGAGGAGGAGAAGGAGAAGGAGGAGGAGAAGGAGGAGGAGGAGGAGAAAAAGAAGAGGAGGAGGAGGAGAAGGAAGGAAGGAAGGAAGGAAGGAAGGAAGGAAGGAAGGAAGGAAGGAAGGAAAGAAAAATATAGATAGATGAGAAAGAGAGATGATAGATGACTGATTGATAAGATAGTGGCCATGGGTGGTACTAAGGCCTAATCACCATCCAAGATTTAGGTTAGGGTGGAGGAACCTAACTGCCATAGAGGCAGAAACAAAACTAAGTCACAATCTTTGGGTGACAATGGTGAGATGCTGAAGATGATGGTGATGATGATGCAATAACAACCCTAAAAGAAAGAAGGCCGAAGGTTTCGAACAGCTTCTAACTTTGGGAGGCTGGGAGGCTAGAGGGGTCTGGTTTTGTTTCTTTGCAATCAACCAAATCATCGTGGTCGCCGCTGTCATTGTGCAAATCATCCATTAGCTTCCTCTGGATTTTGGCATGCTGATGAATTATGCCAGACTTCGGATGCCTGCTCTTTTCAGAAACAATTGGAGCCTCGGTCCTTTGGCAAGCAACGTTTCAATCCAGAGTGGAATTTTTCCAGCTGATTTGTTCCAGTTTTGAAAAATGAGGCCTTGCAATGGAAACGCTGACAGATTTAAACTCTGGTTGTATCAGCAAGAGCGGAAAGATTAATGGCGCAGCTCTTCCCTGCAGAATGCATTGAGCTTCACACTCAGGTCTTCCA
The DNA here is from genome assembly GCF_016545835.1 of Crotalus tigris. Lineage (NCBI taxonomy): Eukaryota > Metazoa > Chordata > Lepidosauria > Squamata > Viperidae > Crotalus > Crotalus tigris. The sequence goes on from NW_024096736.1 coordinate 225,144, forward strand.
TATCAGGACATCCTGGTTGCTGCTCTTAATGTGAGTTGTGAGTCCTGGACAGAAAGGTCCAAGAGACCTGGTTCAGAAGCCAGAGGAGAATTACATCCCATAAGAAAAAGGAGAGAGAGAGATGGAGGCGGAGAGGGAGAGGAAGAGGGAGAAAGGGAGAAAGAGAGAAAGACAGAGAAAGGAAGGAAGGAAGGAAGGAAGGAAGGAAGGAAGGAAGGAAGGAAGGAAGGAAGGAAGGAAGGGGAGAGAGCGAGAGAAAGGAAAAGAGGGGGGAGAGAGGAAGAGAAGGAGGGAGGGAAGGAAATGGAGAGAGAGGGAGAGAAGATAGAACAGCATTGTCAAGGATGCTAAAATCACTAGTCTAGTGGATGGTCTGGTGCAGATAAGCATTGACCTACATCAGAAAAGCCAGTTTGACTCTAGTGGTTAAAGCACCTGGCTGAAAACCAGGAGGTGGTGAGCTCTAGTTCTGCCTTAGAGTGAAAGCTGGCTGCGTGATTATGGCCCAATCACCAGGAGACGGTGAGTTCTAGTCCTACCTTAGTCATGAAAACTGGCCGGGTAACCTTGGGCCAATCACCAGGAGATGGGAGAGTTCTAGTCCCGTCTTAGGCATGACATGAAAGGCGGCTAGGTGAGGTTGGGCCAATCTCCAGAAGATTCAGAGTTCTCCAGTGTGCACGGACTTCAGCTCCCAGAATTCCTCACGCACCACGGATGTCTGCCTATTCCCAGAACTCTGGGATGTGAGGTTTGCCCATCCCAAAGTTGCCATGTTTGAGACACATTCCTCTAGTTCCTCTTGTGGCCATTTGGCACAAACGAATTCATGTGCCGGAGCCCTGATTGCGTTTTTTTTCAAGGCAAAGCTTTTTTTGCAAGCTAAAAAGAGACCTATTACTCAAATCAATTCCTTATAGCACTGCTGGCTTCTACAGGGCTCTTTTTTATGTGGGCGGCCAATTGCTTCAGATAACTGCAAAAATATTCCCTTCTATCAGGAACTCACAGGAGAGACGGAGATGGACAGAGGTCAGATACTGACGGAGCAGAGTCGTGACCCGGCCTGTCCCATTTGTTGGCTTGTCAGTTTCCCCTACCCTGGAAGCACAGAAACTTTTAACTTGGAAACATATTTCAAGCTCTTTGCATTTTAAAGTTCTCCGAGGGCCATTTGTAGTCACACTCATTTCATTTTAAAAGAAATGTGTCTGACCTCCTTGCTCCCCAGTGCAGAATGTATGTTTAGCAAAGGTATTTCTCTGGTTACGTTGTCTTTATCCAGGAAACCTCAGAAAAGCTGTTTCTTCTCCCTTCTTTTCAACGTAAATTCAAATCCATCGAGTTCCAGTAAGGCCACCAGATTTAAGATGCAGTTAATGAATTATGCTGGAACCCACTTTAACTGAAAGATACCCAGAGTTGTTCTGAAATGAGGCAGCCTCATAATAATAACAACAATAACAACGGCAACGATGGAGACAATTACAAAATGCAAAGACCTGCAAATAGAAGTGGGATGACTGTGGCAAAAGAAAGCCAAGTTAATTCCAATAGGCGCCTTGAGTGCAATTCCAAAACATTCTGAACACTCCCAGCATTGACAAAATCAATATCGGTCCATTGCAAAAGGCAGCTTTACTCAGAATGGCTTAGATTTTTAACCCCATCAAGCAAGAATCTCAATATGTTGACCGACAATAATAATGATGATCAACAATAACAACAGCAGCCACTTGAAAAGGGAGGATGATCTGGAAAGGTTTGTGTTTTCCAAGTCTCTGAATCATAGCTGAGATCAAAGGCATTCCCAACGAAAGTGAATGATACATGTTTCTTCAAGTCATGAAATGATATCATGTATGTATTTGCATCCCCCATTAATGTCAGGACACAAATACTGCACTGTCTGATTGAGCAGGCACATCTTAATGCAAGTGTCATGTGGAACATCATTGCTTGCTACACATGCCATTGGCAATTTATCCATCCATCCATCCAAGCATCCATCCAAGCATCCATCCATCCATCCAACCAACCAATCAAACAACTGTCAAAGCATCTCTCCATCCATCCATCCATCCATCCATCCATCTCTCCCTCCTTCCATCCATCCATCCATCCATCCAAGCATCCACCCACCACCCATCCATCCAAACAACTAAGCATCCATCCATCCGCCCATCCGCCCACCTACCCACCCACTCACCTACCCACCCACACATCCATCCATCCATCCACCCTTCCTTCCTTCCTTCCTTCCTTCCTTCCTTCCTTCCTTCCTTCCTTCCTTCCTTCCTTCCTTCCTTCCCTCTCCTGCATGATACCCACCTTAGAACGCAGGTGTAGAAGCCGCTGTCTTGGACTTCGGCCGTGTGAAACCAGATGGCATCTTCATCCTTGTTGATCCTCCCTTCCGAGAAGATAATGGGCTCTTCGAAGTCCCCTTTGTTTTTGTACCACATCAGACGCAGCCCTGAGCTTTGAGCCATGCTGTAGTTTGTGCGGATGTAACTGTAGAAAAGAGCGCATTTCACGCGCACCGGCTCACCAGCTAAGGCCATATACTTCTTGAGGTCCACCAGCCAATCAATGCAGCCATCCACTAAAAACAAAAAGCAAAAGCAAAATGTCATCACAGTTGCCAGGTTTCCAAACCCAGCTGGGTTTTTTTTGGCAATTGATCTCACAGATCTCTTGATATTTCGTGGTTGAGCATGACTTGGCTAAAAACTCTTAAAGCAGGACCTGGCTGTGTTTCTGAGAACTCCATTCTTTTAAGATGTCCCTTCTACCACTTCATTATTTTTCTCAGTTTTTAGGTCCCTCAAAGTCCTCGCAATCTCTGGCTTGAGGGACTAATTTCCAAATCACAGCATCTCAAATACAATTACAATACCGTCACTTGCACCAAGATAAGTTCTGCTCCGTTTTCCACTTCAAACCCATTATCGTGTATGGTCTTGAGAAAGGTTAAGCTCAAGATAGGGAGCTGAGAACATCCACGTGTTTAAAAAAAGAAGAAGCAAAAAAGTCAAGTACTGTATCTCACTTGAAAGCAAGATTAAATCCCTTTTGTAAAAATTGGAAATTCAGACTCTAAAATGCGGAGCTTGCAAAAGCTGGACGCAACATCCAGGCTGCTAAACGAGTAGATGATTTCTCCCAATAACCTCCCCATATTCACATAACTTCCCCAGATGCGTATACATGAATGGGGAGGGGGGAATCCACAAGATTTTAATCTTAATTAGCTGGGATTCAACAAAAAGGGGAGGCATGGGGACTCAGTGGCTAAGATGCTGGGCTTGTCGGCTGGAAAGCCAGCAGCCCAGGTTCGAGATCTGAGCACTTCACGTCAGCTCCTGCCAACCTAGCTGTTCAAAAGCGTGCAAATGAGAGTAGATAAATAGGTATCACTTCGGTGGGAAGATAACAGTTCTCCATGGTGTCATGCTGGCCGTGTGACTACATGGAAATGTTTTCGGACAGCGCTGGCTCAAGGCCTCGAAACGGAGATGAGCACCAATCCCTAAAGTGAGCAATGACTAGAGGAGTAAAATCCACAGGGATTCTTTTACTTTACAAAAAAAAAGAGTTTGTGTGTAACCGACCAAGTTCTATTGTGATTTACATTTTTGCATAACAATGTCATCGCACAACTGAAACGTTATTTGATAGGCCCGGTTTTGGAGAATAATGGATACACCCTTCCCATCCCACCCACCCATTAGCTGGTTAAAATTCTATTTCATTAAACTACGGTTAAGTACAGGAAGTAAATTATTCATACAACCTAACTTCCTTTCTCCTGAGAATAACTTTTCCAATTCTTCTTTATACTGAGCATCAGAACGGTACACAGGCTCTAAATATTTTATTGAATTAAATATGTGCAAGTCTCTTCGTGTGTCATGCATAAAAGACCATTAAAAAACTTTCCAGCAAATAACACAAATTAAGAAAACAGATTTTTTTAAAACACTGGGAGGTTTCTGAATGAGGTTAACAAGGGATTAAATATTTCTTTTTGATGCTAAAGAGCCTTGTCTGAATGGCTTATAAAATAGATCTTGCCAATAACGCTTCAGATTTTTTTTAAAAAAAAAACACCATTTTTTAAAATTCAGCGAGCTCTTGGATTGAACAGCAGATATGATTTTGTGTAAAGACAAGTCTGTTCAAATTGACCCTTGAGAGACTCAACACATACAAAGCTTTCTCCTCATTGCTTTTAAAAAACCAGACAGCATAAATATTTGCTCTCCTCATAACATTTCATCATTCATAACTTTGACCCTTACAATAAGTGATTCCCTAGTCAGTCTTCAGATTGTCCAGAATCTTATGTAGCAACGGAGACTACAAACATATTTCTGAAGAAGAAGAAAAATCACTAGAGCAGTGATGGTCAACCTTCTGAGCTTGGTGGGTCAAAATTTTGGAAAATGTCTAGCTTGACTTTGCTGGCAATATCTCACAGCTCCCTCCCCCAAACAAAATATTTACATATTTGTGTTTGTTTGTTTTTTTAAAGAAAAAATACAGTCCAGTCATGTTCTTCTGGAAGTTGTGGGTGCTCCACCACTCGAGGTTTTCAAGAAAAGGCTAGAATATGATATATAGAGTGGGGGTCTTCAAATGTGGCCCTTTTATGATTTGTGGACTTCAACTTCCAGAATTCGTCAGCCAGTCTGCCTGTCACACAAGGCCTGTGTTCTTGAAGTGGCTTTGAAGAATGTTCTTCTACAGCCGAGGTCCCCAACCTTTGGGGCACCAGGGACTAGAACTCCCAGTTTCCTGGCTATTGGCCCAAAGTCACCCAACCAGCCTTCAGGGTTAAGGCGGGAGTAGAACTCTCAGTCTCCTGGCTATTGGCTCAGTCACCCAACCAGCTTTCAGGGTTAAGGCAGGACTAGAACTCAGTCTACTCCTTTCACGCCTGGTGCCTTAACCACTAGATCAACCTGCCTCTCTCTCAAACCCTCTCTTTGGAGAGTTATTGCAACATGAGCAAACTGCTTCTGGTCCATTGTCCCTTAATGACCCAAGAAAAGTCAGCATGGAGAAAGTCAACATTCATCCCTCATGGGCATCATCTTCAGCATGATTCTTGGAATCCATGTCATCAAGAAAACTATCTCATTACTCCAGAGATATTCTGAAGTCAACTGGTACTTTTAAAAAAAAGGAGAGAGGACAATATACTTCCACGCTAATAAACCTTCTTTTGCATCAGTCAAGACCAAATATTAGTAACTTTTTTTGGTGCCAAACTCAGCAGCTAATGATGGGAATAATTAACAGATCGGGGTACATCCGCTGAAAGAGGAAAGACGCGGGCTATGCATCTTCATTGTTTCTGCCTAGTTAGAAGCTTTTTGTATTTGTTTTCTGGCTTAAACCTCTGATGGCTCCAAAGGATATAATTACAAACAGCAACGTGTGCTGAGAATCTGACGGAAGACTATTTATAAGAGAGCATGTAACATCTGATGACATTTCGGGGGAGGGCAAGAGAAGAAGCCCTCGCCACGCGCTTAGATGAAAATCATAATGATCAAACAGAAGCTAATCAAAGTGACAATGTCCTCTCTATTCTACAATGTCATTTTCTCTCGTCAAAAGAACACCGCCCGGGCTTCTGTTTTACACAGCTCATACATGGCCTCGAATCTAGGTCAGAGCTGTTCACAACACATTCGTGGAGATGTTGAACGGCGCGGGGAACAAAATGGCAGCATGAGGAAGACCATGGGTCGGAGGGATCTGTGGCCTCAGGGTCAAGCATGAGTTCCACCTCTAACCTCTGGAAAAAGCCTGACAGAAAGAATGAGAAACCTTGCAAAAACTCAAGTCTTCTCCGATACTCCAGGAAGAGATCTCCAACAACGGTGCTGAAAGTCTAGGAGAAGTCAAGGAGAACTTGGAGGCACCATAATTTTAAAGAGTTCAAGCCAACTAGAACTAGCCCAAAGAATGACAGTGAGGATAATAGGGCAACTCTTTTTATGAGGAGATAAGTTAGGTTTTGTGAAGAACCATTGCAGGAATTGAGTATATTTAAGCGTTAGAAGTGAAAGCTGAAAAAGAGTCATAAGAGCATTCTTCAAGTGTCTGAAGAAGAAGATCCAAATGAAGAAGGTTAAGACCTGCTCTTGATGGTGCCAAAATGTAAGATCCAGCATCAAGATCTTAACTTAGAGAAAGGCAGATGGTGCTTGAAAGTTAAGAACTTTACTATACTGTAGACAAAAAAAGTCATACTGAAATAGCTATAAATCATGAATGTAATATACGTTGGAGAAGGAGTGGCAGAGCCTGGGGGCAGAGTTAAAAGAGGGATAAGCCTAGAATCCCTATGTAGCCACCAGGGGACTTAAATCCAACCTCCCTTGAATTCCATGGACTCTGATCTAACTCCAAGCAGGTGCCAACTGTTAGTTGGACATTAATCTTCTCAACTAAGGGTTACTACCTGCTTGGAGTTAGATGGGGTTCCATGGAATTCAAGGAAAGTTGGACTTAAGTCCCCTTGTGGCTACGTAGGGATTCTAGGCTTATCCCTCTTTTAACTCCACCCCAAGGTTCTGCCACTCTTCCTACAGTATCATCCTGACCAACTAGGATGAGGATGGGAGGACTGGATGGGTGATGTGTGTTTCTCTCTCTCTCTCTCTCTCTCTCTCTCTCTCTCTCTCTCTCTCTCTCTCTCTCTCTCTCTCTCTGTGTGTGTGTGTGTGTACTACAAGTAGTCCTCAACTTACAACCACAATTGAGCTGAAAAATTTCTGTTGCTAAGCAAGACATTTGTTAAATGACTTTTGTCCCATTTTACAACCTTTCTTGCCACTGTTGTTAAGTGAATTACTGCAGTTATTAAGTTAGTAACACCCTTGTTACATGACTCTGACTTTTCCCTTTGACTTTGCTTTCCAGAAGGGCGCAAAAGGGGATCACACGACCTCAGTACACGGCAAACCGTCATAAATATGAGCCCCTTGGCAAGCGTCTGAATTTTGATCACGTGACCATGGGGATACCGCAACAGACATAAGTGTGAAAAATGGTCATAAGTTACTTTGTTCAATGCCCTTGTAACTTCGAACAGTCACTAAATGACTGTAAGTCGAGGACTACCTATACTCAGTGGTGGGATTCAGCCGGTTTGCACCGGTTCACAGAACCAGTAGCTAAATTTTGCTGAGTTCAGAGAACCAGCTGAATGCACACTGCTTCCGGAAGTCCAGTCTAGGCCTCGGAGGCCTGGAGGAGGCCCCCCAGGCCTAGAACAGCTTGCCGGAAGTGCGTGGATGCCACTTCTAGAAGTCCGTTCTAGGTCTCAGAGGTCTGGAGGAGGCCTCCCAGGCCTAGAACAGCCTACCGGAAGAACATGGATGCCACTTCTGGAAGTCCGTTCTAGGTCTCAGAGGTCTGGAGGAGGCCTCCCAGGCCTAAAACAGCCTACCGGAAGAGCATGGATGCCACTTCCGGAAGTCCGTTCTATGCCTCAGAGGCCCAGGCCTGCATCCAATAAGAGAACCAATTGTTCAGGTATTTGAATCCCACCACTGCCTATTCTGCAACTAAAGGTGGTTTGGTAAGTGTCAACAACTCTCCAAACTTAAGAGAACTGTTACGTCAATATATCTCAGTCTCCCAAGACATTAAACAAAGTGGGGACTATCCATTTACACAGAAAGATGAAAGGAAAAAGCTGAGAACTATAAATTCTGGAGGGCACCTCTATAAAAGCTCTCAATTCTTTATTCTGAAGTTGACAATCAACTGTGCCTCAGACTCCATTCTTGTTGCCAATAAAGAATGCATTACACCCATTAACCTCCACTACTACCTCTTAAATAATGGATTGGGTTTTATACTTAAAATCTATCCAGCAGTCTAAGGATTCTGGGTGCAAATTACCATGAACTGTATAATATTTCATGAGCAATTATAAGCAAGCATGTACACAGTTTCCAAGTAATTCCTCTCGCCACTTGCTGTCACCCGAATAATCTTTACCTTCTATATCTGCCGGTAATAGTTTATGTTAGCAACTGTCACTGGAGCAATTTATAACTGCGGTGTTTGTTAGACATGTCAGTCTACCTTGTTAGCTCAAGCCTACGTTTAAATTCAAGGCAATAGGAAAAATATGAGTTAGATGACATGTGTGACTTTATTGTTTGCACATGCCTAAGTGTATTAGGAATGCTGAGGATGACCAAAATTGCTTTCAACCGGGAGGAAGGAAGGATAGAGGAAGGAAAGAATGGAAAGAAGGAAGGGAGGGAGGAAGGAAGGAAGGAAAGAGAGAGGAAAGGAAGGAGGGCAGGGAGGGAGGGAGGGAGGAAGGAAGGAAGGAGAGAGGGAGGGGGGTCAACAACCTGTGTGCCGCAGCCCACTACAGGGACTCCACGGCCTATTGGCTACCAGGTCATGTGAGTGCCTGACCAATATGCACATGTGAATGCATGCACATAGCCCACTTGTGCGAGCATCACCATGGGTGTTTGCAGGCCTACTTGCACGATTATGAACATTGTGGCCCCATTTTGCATGAGCAACAGGTGTTCGTATGGCATGCATGCACGTGCACATGGATTCAGCCTCCACAATACCACCCCTTTTCCCACCTCCACCCACTCCATGCCACCAACCCCCAAAGGTTGGGGAACTCTAATTCAGAGCATTTTGAAGTGAGCTGTTGTACCCCCCTCAGTTAGGAACTGGGACTTTAGCAATTTCTTCCACCTTGCCTTTTGCTCCTGGGTCTATCACAGGTCCCATCAACCTTTCTTTGGCCCCGCCATTTCTGCTTCCCAGCTTCCTTCTGATTCCTTCCCAGAAAACTGATGAGTACCCATCTTTCATTGGGTTTAGTGAGGCTTCTTCTTCTGAAGCCAAAGATTGCTGGAGAGCTGTCTCATACAAATGTCCTCTGTCAAGTCAGAACATTGACCCACCTAAAAGGAAATGGCTCATCAACATCAAAAGCCATAGGTTTTCCAACCCCATCTGTGGATGCTATCGATTGGCCTCTGGACCTCCGTTTGCCAAGTGGGTCCTTCATTACTGACCCACAACTCTCTTGGATTCCAGAGGTCTCAAATATTGGCTTCGTAAGCAGCAGAAATTTCATCCAGGTCAACAAGTCTGAGAAGCCTAAGAGACATCAGTGTCTCTTCTTTATGGCCACTATTGTTCTTTGAAGAGCCTCTTTTCTCCACCCTGACTTACAGCTTCCCATTCAACATCTGGCAGTGCTAATTTCCACTGCAATGAAGCCAATTAACATTTCCACTCAAATGACAGGGGGGACCTTTGCTTGAAAAGGTGTTGACCCTTTTTCCGAGACTGAGGTTTGTCATTCCTTCTCCCGCTTCAATTCATTAGCCAGATGCTGCTGCAGAATTTAAATAGCTCCCACAATGACAGACGATAAGCAGGCACTGGGTGGCCACTAAGAAGACACAGCCAGATTCAAAATGAAAGGACTCTTTGCTCATCAAGTGTAAGTAATGTACATGCCGATGTCTCCTTTGGAAATCAGCCATGCTGGAGAGTTATTTGTGTTTTTTTCATGATCCAAAAATAGGTAACAAAGAAATAATGGCAATCGGTCCGAAATACAGATGCTAAGATACTGAAATGAGACAACTAGAATATTTAACTTAATAGGACAGGGACAAGTGGGGGGCAATTTTGTCCTGAGAGAAGAGACGGGCTGACCTATTTCCCTGAATACCTGAGGGCAGGACAAGAAGTAACGGGTGGAAGATTATTAAAGAAAGTTCCAAGCAACCCAGAACTAAGGAGAAACTAAGAAGTTAGAAACTAAGTACAAATTTTGTGGCAGTGAGAACCATTAATCAGTGGAATGGAAGCTGTGGGTGCTCCATTACTGGAGGTTTTTAAGAAAAGACTGGGCAGCCACTTGTCTAGAATGGTATAGGGCTTGAGCAGGGGGGTTGAACGAGAAGATCTCCAAGGTGCCTTCCAAAGCTATTTGTCAAAGTTCTGGCTGATGATCCCAATGAAGTAAGCATACTTGAGACCTTACGGTCTCTAATGCAAAACTTTATTGAGCAAGCATATCGGCACTAATGAATGGAAAACCAACTCTGGCAATAGGGTGCCAGAAAAATATGAACAGTTCAGGTTCACATTGCCCAATTAATCTTCAGGCCATTGTTATGATATATCTTCTGCGATCTTGCTTCCCAGCAGATAGAAACCATCGGTGCATTCCGTACATTCCCCTCCCCCCCCCCGAACTGTTGGCAAGCTAGAAGCAGCATGGCTGTCTTAGTGCAAGCAATCTTCATAGCTGGACACTATTATTCTATGTTCTATGTTGTGGATGACTGGCCCAAAATCAGCCAGCTGGCTTTCATGGCTAACGCGGGACTAGAACTCACCGTCTCCTGGGGATTGACCCAAAGTCATCCAGATGGCTTTCACGGCTAAGGCGGGACTAGAACTCACCGTCTACTGGTGATTGGTCCAAAGTCACCCAGCCAACTTTCATATCTAAGGCAGGACTAGAACTCACCGTCTCCCGGTTTCTAGCCTGATGTCTTAACCACTACACAAAACCAGTTGTGTAATACTTGGGCAATAAATCTTCTAAAAAAATTAAACCTTTAAGTTATGCTATCAAAATGTTATGCTATCAAAAATGTAGAAAAAATACCGCTCAAAGTATGGTTTTCTCTCATGGTCCTGTGTGTGTCTATGTGTGTGCACGTGCATTTGTTCTTACCCTTGTTGGGTGGTTGTTTTTAACCCATTAAGAAAGACAAAAAAAATCTGCAAAATTGTTTTGTCTGTCCTCTGCAAAAATATATATATATATTTTCCCTGTTGGGCCCTGACAGTGTAATAAATGCAATTTGGATTATTTGCATATAAAAGGCGTTATCATGATGTCCTCCTTGCAAATGATTTCAATGGGATGACTTTGAAAAAGAAAAAATATCCTTTTATAAACGTACTTGTGTCAAGTTTTTGCCTAATCCAAAATCAAGCTGTGTCGGGCTGTCAGTTTCCAGCCTTTTCTGATCCTTCTCCAAATCTTGTCTTAATCTCTTTTAAGACTCAACATAATTGAGAATAATTGGCGCTTGTGATATCTTGATGTTTGTGGAAGGGAAATAATAAGGTGCCGGGAAAAAAAAAAAAACCTTCCCAGCCGTGCACTTCTCTGTGTGAATAAAGCTGAGATAAATTTTGAGTCTCGGTGACAGTCAGCCCAGCTGTCGTGCCATTACAATGTAATCTTTTGCCAGTTTAAGATCAAATGTTTTTTTTAAATAAAAAAATAATAATCAAGGTGATAAGAACCGAAGTTTTCTCTCTTCGCTTCCTGCAGGATGGATCGGTAAGCTTAAAGTATTTGATGCCAGACCATGTAGGCTCATTTCCCAGGAGATATAAGATTTAAAGGGCACATTTCTTCTTGTTTGGGATGCCATTATAAAGTGAAGGTGCCAACTGTGGAGAAGGAAGAGAAGGAGGAGGACAGAGGAGAAAGGAGGAGGAGGAGGAAGAGAGAGGGGAGGAGGAGGAGGAGGAGAAGGTGGAGGTGGAGGTGGTGGTGGTGGTGGTGGTGGAGGAGGAGGAGGAGGAGGAGCAGGAGGAGGAGGAGCAGGAGGAGGAGGAGAGTTGGAAGAGTTGGTATTAAGGGCACTATTGCCTAGCCTTATTGTCAACTGGCCAAGTATTCATCTGTTGTGTATTTTTGATGTCCCTATTGTTTTTATTGTTTTAAAATGTTATGAGGAGGAGGAGGAAAGAAGAAGAAGAAGAAGAAGAGGAAGAAGAAGAAGAAGAAGAAGAAGAAGAAGAAGAAGAAGAAGAAGAAGAAGAAGAAGAAGAAGAAGAAGAAGTAGAAGTAGAAGAAGAAGAATTAGTTCAAAGAATTTTGAGTAGGTTTTGAATTAGAGGCTTAGGGTTGCTAATCAGTAAACCATCTTGGCATTTCCCACACAATCCTGACCAACCCTATTCTGAAATCAGGTTGACTGAATGGACTTTTTGCTAGTCCACTCTACCGTTGGGTCTCCTGGATTAAGCTTCACCAACCTGCTTAACATAAGCCACATTCACCCCTTATTTCTGTCTCTTATTCCATGCTATCGCTGGAGATTTCTGCAAATCACCGGGCTCAAACCGAACGGTAACATCTAAAACGAACAGCTAATGAGATTTAAATTGGCAATAGGCAAAGCTTCCATTTAAAGAAAATATTATTGATTTTTGGAAGAACAACTTAATGAAAAAAAATGGGATTCATTGGACATTTCGCCGGAACAGACCCGGCAATTCATCACAACCAAATGAATACGCAGAAGTTATTTACATATTTCAGGCCACTTGAGGAGGCTAATCACCCAGGCATCATTTTCTTAATTGCATTTGAGGCAGAAATTAAAGGCCAGGCTAGAAACACCACTGCCGAGCAAGCTTTTCTAAGACATATTGCTTCTTTCCTAAAGTTAATGGCTTGTGTTCTCTGTAGACTTGGGACCCATAAAAGTGGGGAGCAGAAAACCAGTCCTTAGCTTGATAAATACCTCCCTAGCTTGGAGAAGTAATGTACATAAATTGTCGGTGGAGGGTCTGAGTTTCTCCTGCCCTGTTGAAGACCTGCAACACATAGGATCTGATGGGGACCAACACCAACGTTTGTATCTTTGTGCACTACAAAAGAAGGATCTACATCAGGGGTGTCCAATCTGGGCAACGTTAAGACTTGTGGACGTCAATTCAACACCAACCTTTTGAATTCGATTCAACAACCAACCTTTTCACCCTTGAGCACTACAAAAGAAGGATCTACGTCAGGGGTGTCCAATCTTGGCAAGTTTAAGACTTGCAGACTTCAATTCCCAGAATTCCCCAGTCTGGGGAAAATTAAAGTTACTAAAGTTGGACATCCCAGATCTAGGTGATCTTTCCTCATTCTCTCTCTCTCTCTCTCTCTCTCTCTCTCTCTCTCTTTCAGCAAAAACTAGCCACTTAACCCTATAAATGTGACTTTTTTCCCAATGTGCCTCTAGTGGAAAAAGCAAGGAAATCCAACTCATCCTATTGACTTTTATATACGTGTCTAATTTTAAAGAGGGCACTACTTGAATTCTTGTGTTACAATCTTTTTTCCGGTAAATACTATTAACCAGAGCTCTTAAATTCTCGTCCCTTGGATGAACTGTTTCCAATGCAGACGGGTAGTTTAACAACCTTTTACAAATGGTTTTTGACCAGTGCATAGGCCTAATAATTGGGATCCCTTCATTTTGAGAACAAAGGAAAGGTTAGCTGTAGAAGAGAAAAGATTAAGCTGGAAGGTTGGGGTGTTGTTGTTGTTTTTTGTCTCTGAATAGTAACAGAGAAGGGGAGGAATACAAAGCAGAGGTTGCGACTCTAATTAAAATTTAATTGACTTGCTCGCCTTTGGTCACTTAATTCACACAACTGATATTGCGTATTACTGGAAGCCAATAGTCCTTAAGGCTTCACTCATTCTTACATTTTTCCCCCCCAACGCAGTTTCGTGCATTCAGTCAATCCCACTCTTCCCAATATGAATTTGCTCCTATAATTAAACAAAACCCCATCGCTGAATTATTCACAAGTGGCTTTGCATTCTCAGAATTATTGCATTGTTTGGATGTCGCAAATTCTCCAAGGGCAGCATCAGGGCTCCACCCAGGATGGCATCCTTGGGCCACACTCTGCAGAGTTAAAATTTTAAACATCAATAGGGACGTGCACCCAAAGGGACCCCCTGCTAAACAACCAAAAACAACCCTTTTCTTGTAAGACGTAATTTTCCGCTAAAAATCCAAAGCTAGCCACTTCTCTGATCTTTGGTAGCGTGGTGCACAAGCGCCTTAAATAGAATGCCACAGATGGGTGGTTTAATGTCTCCCAGTTTCCCACCTTATTTAGCAGTCAGACAACAATATTCTGCACCACTTGCAGGTTTCATGCTGTCTTCAAGCATGGCTCACGTAGAGCATATTGCACAGATACCTCTCCAACTCAATCAAAAGCTCACTTATTCACGGATCACTGCAGAGAAGGCATCTCAGTCGGTCAGAATAGAGCTGGAAGGAACCTTGGAGGTCTTCTAGTCCAGCCCTCTGCTCTAGCAGGAGACCCTATACCATTTCAGACAAAGGACTGTCTGAACAACCAAGCTCCCCAACAAGGGAACACCAAGGAGCCCACTTCCTTCTCTTCCTGTTCTCCTCCACTCCATAAACCCCACTCCCTTCTAGCCCTGGTGATGTGAAGCTTGCTTGCTTCTGAGAAAGATCTCAGCAAAGAGGATGTACCTGTCACCCAGTCATGACCAAAAACTCAATCTAATTTTGCACCCCATATCCCAGAGGCTGAGAAGGGTCAATTCCAGGGTTGGGGAGACAAAACTGCAACTTTGCACCGTTGCAATTATAAGAAGACCCTGCTCTTCTTAGTAACCCCTCACTAGCACTGATGATGTTACCTAGTTTGGATAATGAAACATCTGCAACAAAGCAACCAAGCTCAGAAAGCACCAAGGACCCCACATCCTCCTACTCTTCTCCTGTTCTCCTCAAATCAACTCCCTCTTGCACCGATGATGTTACCTAGTCGGGTAATGAAACGTCTGCAAAGAGGACCACCAAGCTCAGAGAGCACCGAGGATCCCTCTGTTCAACCTTGAGCTACAAATATTCTCTTTTGTTGGTACTTGTCCATGATCATCTAATGAAGCCACCGGATGCTCCAAGCTGCAGCTCATCTACAAGATAGGAAGCAATGAAGAAAAGCGACAGTTCCTGATTTTGATCTCAACACGGCTTGGCCGGTAATGGCAGCCGGAGAGGTGAACAGTGACACAAGAGTCAACGCTGAATATTTTTAAGACAAGGTGTGTTTCTTCCTCCCCCAGGAAACAGGTTTCAGACTTGATTCCGAGATCAACTGGACAAGGTGCCAAGGACAAAACTATCACAAATGTCTTCCAGGTTAAGGAGTTCTGCTTATTCTTATGCGTCCTTTCAGCATGTTCAACATCACACAGGCTGTATCACAAATGTGCCAGAGAGGATGCTACTTGCCTCGCCTCAGAACCGACGGTTCTGTTGCTCACCCCGACAATTCAGATGTGGGAGACACAAAGGATCAATGCTGAATTTATGCCACGCATCAGCAAAACCGGCCTCGTGTGAGTGTCTACCAGTGGGGAGAAGGGAGGTCAGGCACATTGTAGGTCAAAGCGCATGTCGTTGTGGCTTTTCAATTTGGTTTTAAATGACCTAAAGAAAAGCCATCTTTGAAGAAAGAACGAAAGTGCCGACGCCGCAAATGGCTAAGTGTCATGAATACAAAGGAGGCGGCTTGCTAGATCCTGAATTGCTGAAGAAGGGATATTACATGTCTCTTATCTCAATCCTGTCTGTAATCTGAAAAAGGGAAGGAGCAGCATCTTAAACTGCTCATATCAACTGCTGCTTGGTTGAGGTTGGAGGTACATATTACAAGAGGAAGCAAAGTCTCCTTAGGCCTTCAGAAAAAACAAAACTATTCTTGTTATACCACACTTCCAGTACGGTAGAGTCCTTGGTGCTCTCTGAGCTTGGTTGCTTTCTTGCAGACATTTTATTACCCAACTAGCTAACAACATCAGTGCCAAGAGAGTGGGGTTTGCTCTCATTTTATATACTAGTGCAGGGGTGTCAAACTGCCGGCCCCTGGGTCAATTGCACCACCCCAGCTCCGGCAATGCAAAAAAAGTTGTGATACATTGCGACATGTCACGTGACACGGCAGGTTTAACACCCGTGTACTAGTGTCTTGCCTGCCAGTGTTGTGGGAGAGGTGAAGGAGGGAGGGAGGGAGGGAGGGAGGATGGAAGGATGGATGGATGGAAGGAAGGAAGGAAGGAAGGAAGGAAGGAAGGAAGGAAGGAAGGAAGGAAGGAAGGAAGGAAAAGAGAAGGAAGGCAGGAAGGAAAGGCAGGAGAAAGGGGAGGGAGGGAGGGAGGGAGGGAGGGAGGAAGGAAGGAAGGAAGGAAGGAAGGAAGGAAGGAAGGAAGGAAGGAAGGCTATCTTCTTCATTAAAGCTAATGACCTTTGCAAAATGTCCAAGCATTCTCATTTTTAACATCAGCCAATGGCAACAGCCTTGTCTCTAACTTCCAGGCTGCCAGGGGGACTAACTGCGAACAGGTTTCCTCCAAAGAGCAGAGTCCAACAGATGGCCCAGCCTTGTTCTTCCAGCGAGATGTTTTCCACCGGGTCACCTTTTGCCAATTCTGCGGGTCTCGGCGGAACCCGAGTTTCCACTTGGCGCATCTGTGCTGGAAGACCCCTGCCTTTAAAATGACTTTATGGAAAAGTTCACGGGCTACAACAACATTAAGATAATGACATGGCTGACAGTGAAAAATGCACACGGGAGGAAAACTAAATGAAATCAATTAGCGTTCCAAATACTGGCCGAGCTCTTGGCAGATCTGTCTCCGTCGTCAGGACCAAACATTGTGACTGTAAAAGGATTCAAAAATTGTAACGAAGGAAGGTACACACAACACATTCCATCGTGCTTTAAGACTCTTTCTCCGCTTCTTATTCTGTACTAAACTGGTTTTTAAAACTTTGGGACTTGCTTTAAAAAGCTGCCACGGACAGAGTTGAACAGGTTCACTCTTAAAATTGAGGTTTGTGAGGGTTAGATAGATCGTTGTGTGAAATTTCCCAGGGGTTTTAATGCACTTATTTTAGGAAACAATTTGCGAGGGGGGCGGGAAATTTCAGAAAGCGGATGTCCCTTCCAAATCACCATTTTGCTGTTGAATTTCTGCAAAGGAAGGAACAGCTCTGACCCTTTGCAAAAAGGCTTCTTAATCTACAAACATATTTAGCAATGCAGGTGTGTCAGCATGCTTCCTTGCTGCAAGGTAAGCTTTCTGCACGATGCAACTTTTCAATGCATTGCTTGGAAAATCCCCAAAGGGGAAAATGTGTCCTAGCAACAACCTCTTAACAAAATGAATTTTAATGAAATCTCTTCTTTTGTTGTTGTTGATGAGGTTAACTGTCATTTTTTTTTCCCAGCTGGGGTCTTGAGCAGATCCCGCAACAGATGGAAAAGTCCAGTTCAACATGAGGCTTTGGCTTAATTATAGCATTATCGAGACAGAATATGGATTGGAGATGTGCTGTCAAAGGTCTCCAAGATAGCTCCAAGGATGCAGCTTTAACCAAAAATATTGTCTAATCTCCTTCCTTCAAGCCCGCAGAAAGGATTCCTTATAACCCGAAAGATCAACATTTTTCCATGGGAACATTTTCCCGTGCATCCTTTTATTTAATTATTTATCTGTTAAAGTTGATACGCTACCCATTTCGCTGTTGAGCCTGCGTTATCCTACTGCTCTTGGTGCTTTGTGCTCCAAAGGTTTATAATAGTAGGCTGTTTTATTCTCGTCTTTCTTTTTAGTTGTTTGCTTTTCTCTTCCTTCAAACTGTGACTTGGCTGGAGTCACTCTTGCGATTTAGAAAGAAATCTAATCAATACATGAGCAAATAAATAAATGATGAAGGAGACACAATCCAAAGATTCAAAGGAAAATAACAACGGGTTTATAGTTACTGTAGTGTCTGATTAGGGGAATATATATATATATATATATATATATATATATATATATATATATATATATATATATATTAAATTCCAGTTCAGAAGATTAATGGCTCAAGTCTATACACAAGAATCTAGTCAACTAATGGTCAGCACTAAATTGATGCTAAATAAAAGTTACTGGATATGAAAATAGACTTAAATACTTCAATGTAATTAACCTTGAGAAATTTTTAACCAGTAAGAATGTGTTGAACATTGTAAGGAAAACAAATTTAGATAAGAATTGTAAACAGGGTTCATGACGAGGCAAGCAAGATGACTAGACAGAAAAGAAGCATGATATTGATGTGATTATGATTGCTAGAAATTTCAGAAAAAAATTGTATTTAAATTGTTACCTATTGAATTAATAAGAATTGTATTAATTCAAGGTTGGCAAAGAGAATATTATTGGAATATTATTGGAGGAAATCAAGCAAAGCTATTATGTGGACTTTGGAATATAAAAACGGATTGTTAGTGATTACTTGTAAATATAAGCCCAGACAACACACTGTTTACCAAATATTAAGGTGTTTGTGTTAAAAAATCAATTATATATATATATATAAGAGTGAATGGAATTCAAACATTTGTGGACACTTAGCAGTTCTAGGCTGGGTTCTCTTTTGACTCTGCCCCCAGCAATGCCTCTTCTTCTCCTACATTCTACTATATAATGGGACCTAAAGAGAGTTTGCTTTGGAGAATTTTTTGGGACAGAACACTACTCTCTTTCTGTTATCTCTCCTATTCCCCAATGGCTGCTTTATCTTCTCTCCATCTTTCCTTCCCCTTCAAGCAAGCCCTTTGACTAACCAATGCCTTCCTTGCCTTTGGTTTCCCTCTTCCATTCTCTAGAATTCAACCTCTGCAAAACAACATGAAGATTTAATGATTTGAGCCATGAGTCTGACAATGAGTACACCGTTCAAAAGCCGGGCCAAAATGGGCACCTTTGTAATAAGAGAGTAAAATCTATTCCTAGAATTAAGGCATTCTTCCAAGTAACCATAAAACAGAAGTAAATGATTTTTTTTTCTGGCAATTACAATTTCCTATTTTTGTCGAGCTGGTGAAAACATTACACCGGAGATCCTTCGTCCCAGCTCAGTACTTACTTTGTAGTTGGAAAAAGGAAAGATGTGAAGCTGTAATTTGATATTGTCTCTAACCTGTAATGTAATGAAAGCTGGCTATTGGGTTTTCCTCTTAGATAGGAAGCAGTCAAAAAGAAAGCAAAAAAAATAAATAAAGGAGATATATCTCCCTGGCCATTACTTAAATTTCATATAAAAATATGAAAAACAAAAAAGTTGCTTGCTGCATTGCTGTATTCCCTAAGAAAAGGAAGCATTTTAGACTGCTTGCAAAGATTAGGGAGAACTACAGTTTTCAAAGGGAGAACTCCATGTATAAAGCAACATTTTTCAACCTTGGCAACCTGTAAGAGGCCTGAATTTTTGCTCCCAGAATTCCCCAACCAGCAGGGAAATGCAGGCTGGCTGAAGAATTCTGGGAGTTGGAGTCCAGACCTCTTAAAGTTGCCAAGGTTGATAACAGTGGTATAAAGGGATAGTAGCTGAAAAGTGGAATTGATTATGAGGTCTTATATCTTAACAAACAGAGACCCAACCTAGAATTAAGCAGAGATTTCCCGACAATGTGAACAATTAATCAGAGGAACAACCTGCCTCCAGAAGTTGTGGGTGCTCCAACACTGGAGGTCTTCAAGGAGAGATTAGACAGCCATTTGTCTGGAATGGTATACAGTCTCCTGCTTGAGCAGGGGGTTGGACTAGATGACCACCAAGGTCCCTTCCAACTCTGTTAATCTGTTTACTTTCCAATTTCCCTGTCTTTGGCTCATTTCTCACCCTTGCTTCTAAATCAGAGATTTTTTATTGTGTCCAATGCTTTGGCAGGGCAGCCTCTTCAGGTGTGGGTTGCTGGCAACCCACACACACACTTGAAGTCCCTTACAACCGCAGGGACAATCTTGCGATACTCAGAGAATTATTAAATTTCTTCTCCACAATTATTTCCAACCTTTCCTGGAAGGCAAACATAGGACCATTTGCAATAAAGCTCAAAAACTGTAGGCAGTTGCAAGGAAGAACGATAACGTTGCCTCAAATGCTGCTCGGTTCTCTTTGCCCACCCCCACCCCCCAGGCCCCCCCCAAAAAATTGCTAGGGTCCTTTCAGTTCCATTGTTCTGAGCAGTAATTGTGTCAGGCCCCTGGAGTAAGCAGATGCAACACGAATCTGTTCTGAAATACAGGAAATACAGGAAAGGAGGCAACGCCAGTGTGCTTTCTCCAGTTTTGAAGGATCCATTGCTCTTTCAAGTTTAAAAAAGATAGTGAGGTCTGTGGCGTTTGATCACCAACAATGAGAAAGGAGTGTATTTTTAAAGGACTTCAAAGCTTCATGTTCTCTTACAGTTATATGAAAATCATTTAAATATCTCCCGGGGGATGTTTTGACTTTATTCAAAAGCTGGTAGACATATGACAAGACTAGCACATAATCAGCCATCGAGAACATAGGTAAAATTTTGGGCAAACTTCAGGAGAAGTCCCAAGGGCAAAGAGAATTGAAGAATTATTGGCCAAGTGTGATTGGATACACAAGAGATTTATCTCCGGTACAGAAGCTCTCAGTGTACATGCAAACAAGAAAGCGATAGGTCATGTGTTACAATCATTAATCGTAAGATACAACAACAAAG
This sequence comes from Crotalus tigris, assembly GCF_016545835.1. Lineage (NCBI taxonomy): Eukaryota > Metazoa > Chordata > Lepidosauria > Squamata > Viperidae > Crotalus > Crotalus tigris. The sequence continues at coordinate 245,562 of NW_024096736.1, forward strand.
GATAATCACATACAGTATATCAACAGGAGAAAGATGAGAAGAAGAATAGCAATACAGCCTACTACATGGGTAAATACCTTTATTATGCATCAGGATGAAATGGGAATATTTAAATGGACTCTATCGGCAGGATAAGCATATTTTGAGCTCCAGTGAGAACAGATGGCAACAACTTGACTAATCTAAAAAGGAAACACAGCTTAAGCAGGGTCAGGCCAGGTTAATAGTTGGATGGGAGCCACCGAGGAATCCCATAGCTGTATAGTGAGAAGTTTACCAAAAACAAAAAAAACCCAGAAGAGGATAAAGCGAGCCATTTCTGTGTTGTTGACAAGACAATAACATGTCAGCAGGTAGCAATGTCTACCCAATCATGGCTGATCTCAAAAAGCTAAGCATGGTCAGATTTGATTGGCTCTTGGATGGGTGAACACAAGGCTTTAGACTAGATTGGAAAGTTCTAAAAAAGCATCTGGAAACAAGGCAATGTGAGTTTACAGGTGGCTTTGGGCCAGTCACCAGGAGACGGTGAGTTCTGGTCCCATTTTACCCATGAAAGCCATCTAGATGACTTTGGGCCATTTTTCAGTAAATGATGAGTTCTAGTTCCACCTTAGCCATGAAAGCCAGCTGGGAGACCTTGGGCCAATCACCAGGAGACATTGAGTTCTACTCCCGCCTTGGGCATGAAAGCCAGCTGGGTAATTATGGGCCAATCGCCAGGCAACTTATGAGTTCTAGTCCTGCCCTAGCTATGAAAGCCAAATTGGGTGACCTTGGGCCAGTCCCTCTTTCTTAGATCAACCCACTTCACAGGCTTGTTGTTGTTGTTGTTGTTGTGGGGAAACCAGGAGGAGGAACGTGGGTTGGATATGTTTGCCACCTTGAGTTCTTTGTAAAAATAACAAAGGCTGGATATTAAATAAATAAAGCTACAGTAAAACTACATGGCAACATCCAGGTAGGCCCCAGGAGTTAAGCTTGACTGACAAGCTTTCACTTTACTCTGAAAAGTCCACAGTCCAGCTAGTAGAACGCTATTATGGTAGAGGGTGTCCTAACTTAGGTTAGGTAGGGATAAAGATGCTCATTTAGACATCCTTCCCCATGGATGACATCGGGCAACTAAACCATCATGGTTGGAAGAAGGTACTTAAAGGAAATAGCTGGGATGGAAGCCATTAGATGACTTCCCACTTCCCATCGCCCTGAGAGAGAGCATCCTCATTCCAGATCACAACTTCAGCCCAGCTGGACACTTCCATAATACAACTGGATTACTCTTCCAGATTTCACAGGCAGGAGTTTAATGACCAGAGTTTCTTTTCATCATGCAAGAACACAGCAACAGCAGATGTCTAAGCCTGGTGATGTTTTGATATGAAAAAAAAAAACCATCCCAGGCAGCTCTTCACAAAAATAATGAAGTGTGGCAGATGTATACCTTCACCGCACTGCAGCTTCTAAGAGGATTGTAAATATCGCTTCGAGAAGGGACAGCGGCTCACAATTTCTCTCCAGAGACAAATGCAATCTCAAAAAGACTTCTGAGAGTCTTTTCCATTTACCATCAAAGAAAGAAAGAAAGAAAGGAAGGAAGGAAGGAAGGAAGGAAGGAAGGAAGGAAGGAAGGAAGGAAGGAAGGAAGGAAGGAAGATCGTTCAAGGTAGTTTTGCTGCAGATGTGTGTTTGTCAACAAGGAGTCTCTCCCACCATTGCTGAAGGGAGAACTTTTTTGGGTTCCTTCCTATCTACTGGCCAAAACTGAAAGCTTGCCCACCAGGCCAGTTGGAGTGGATGCATTCCAGGTTCTATCTGGTGGAACCTTGCCGGCATGTCTTCTCCACAGCTCAATCTCCCTCACAGGGTTGTTGTTGTTGTGCAGGAAAACAGGAGGAGAAGGTGTATTGGATATGTTCAGCTCTTTGGAACAGAGATCTGATCCGATCTACCCTTTTAGTCTTCTGCATGACTGGGAAGACCAAGTCTTGGCCAAGGACTAGGACAGGAAGGACCAATGGATGTAGAGCTGATGGTGGGAAGGGTGATGTTTCTTGAATGATTGTTTTCTTGCTTTTCTTGGTTTTGTTGTGAGTCACCAAGAATCTTATATACAATAGATATTATATCAATAAATTCAATCAATCAATTAAATAGTCACCTTCCTGAATGCTGGCTGTTCTCACATGTTCCTCAAACCAACCAGGAGAAAAGCTTTGCCATTTCAAGGCAAGGAGAAGTTTGGGAATCCACAAAATAAGTCTTTGGCTGAATTTTCTATTGATGATTCACTCTTAATGCAACAATCCAGTCTTCATTTATGAGAATTTACTGTGACAACCCATCGTTCCAGTTATCCACAACACCTATGCGGTAAATCTCTTTTCTAGGACAGAGTTTCTCACTTTCCCTTTCAAGATATTGGGGGAGGGGGTAATGTTGCCTCCAGTAAGCTACGGTGTGCCTACGTATTTTGATCTGGAATATCTTAACTGGATGGACACCACAGGCCTCTGATTGAAAGGGCATCTTCTGGCTTTCTCTCTTCCCACGAGGCTCGTAAGCATGTCGTTCAATCGTTTTTGGAAAATCAAGTTACAGTCATTCAATTCTCACTGCTTCCCAGCCAGTTCCTGTCAAATGCAGTTTGCTTTTTCTTTAAATAAAAAAATAGAAAATCTTTTGAGCCTGGCTAAGGCTGTATGCAGAAAGAGTTTGTCTTTATAACTGGACAGCATGTTTCCATTACTGTTTCTTTTTTTAAAAAAATGTAAATAACACATGATGGCCCCTGACTGATCTCATTTGCGAGGTTCCATAATCATTTTCCAGCCCACGATGATGCTTTGATTTATTTCGTAGATTTATGCCTCAGCTTTTCCCCTTGGAGCTCCGAGCGCTAGACCAACTCCTGCACATATCCAGGTAGTCCGCAGCGTACAGCTAGCCGTTTAGCGACTGCTCAAAGTTACGACGGCACTGAAAAGAAGTTGAACTGTTCCAAGGTCACGTGGTTGTGGTTTGCACCCGTCTGACGAGCAAAGTCAACAGGGAAGCTAAATTCACAATAATGTTAGTAAATTTAACTACTAACTCTGATCACATCCAGTCAGAGCTGAAGAAGCTTCTTGGATGAGAAGTGAAATGTCTTCAAAGAAAAACAAGAAAGCCCAGTTGCATCTTGAAAAAAGCACCTTTGGGACAACCAGGACTGGAGAATCTCCATAGACATTTAAATACTAACTAACTGTGATTCACTTAACAATTGTGGCAACTGTCATAAAATGAGACACTTAATAGCTCACTTAATAACTCTCTTGCTTAGCAATGGAATTTTTGAGCTCAACTGTGGTTGTAAGTTGAGCATTACCTATGTGGGGATGAATTAGGGCAAGAGATCATTGATTTGTAGATTGATTAGGCTAAGCCAGGGGTAGGCAACCTTGGCCTTTTTATGACTCGTGGACTTCAACTCCCAGAATTCCTTGAGACAGCCATGCTGAGGGGAAAGGGAGAGGTTTCCAAACTGAGCCATGCTGGCTCAGGAATTCTGGGAGTTGAAGTCCATGAGTCATAAAAGAGCCAAGGTTGCCTACCCCTGGGCAAAGCAATCGTGACTGGTTTCCCAGTCACCCATGGAGCTTCCATGGTAGAATATAGACTTGGAACCTGTGTCATAGAATCATAGAGTCATAGGGCTGGAAGGGACCCTGGAGGTCTTTTCTTGTGTGGTGAAATTCAAACATTGAACGGGCAACGATGTCTAACTAAACTGGCCATCAAGGAAGGAAGGAAGGGAGGGAGGGAGGGAGGGAGGGAGGGAGGGATGATCACGAGAGATTAGAACAAAGAACGTTTACCAAGATCTTCTGTGGGAATTAAGTCCTCTTCTATGTTGTAGTATCAATTCAATTTATTTAGGCAAGCTACACGTCATTTCGTAACTTCCATTACCGCCCTGTGACTGCAGTTCCGCAGTTTGAAATGAATCAAAGAAATCTCAGAATCAACAGGGAAAAAAACCCCACCCAAATAAATACAACCCCTTTCTTTTCCTCCCCCTATAAAAATCCTTTAGGAAGAAAAGCAATCCAAAAAGCAATCTCATCTTTCATCAGTTCTTTAGCACCACAAATTAATGGCTTGGCCTGTCATCCTTAAAAGTAGCAATAGAGTACCGCAATACCCAGATCTTAAAAACTCAACTGGGATTAATGCATGCATCTTTCATCACAACTGACATTCCTCCTTAACCAATCCTTCTGTTAAGGTCCTCAAAGTTATTCTGGGATAAATTGTAGGGACAAAGGATTGAGTAGGCTGGCTCAAATTCTCTACTCTTGAATAGATAGATGTACTCTGACTTGGCCAATGCCTTGCTACTCTCCAAGGCATCTTCCTATTTCTATAACCACAGGGACAACAGAGAAGAGAGGAAAGGGGAATCCAAAAAAATCCCACACTTTTATTTTCCATGCAGAGCAAAGAACCAGGAAAGGTCCATTTTGGTATCGCCCCTCCAAAACAAGACAAAATTAGATTCTTTTTAGCTTAGTGATGCTATAATACTAATCCGGAGCGTATCAGCAAAACGGTTCCTCTCTCACAAATGCAAAAATTTCTTATTCAATAGATCAAGCTCATCGCTGCAGCCTCAGCATTTAGCTCTCTGCTGCAGTGAATTTCCTTTGGCACAGAATTAATCCAGGAGAGCCGAGCATGTCGTGCAATTTTGTATAACATGATTTTTCCACCTGCCAGTCTTCACCTGTGGTCATTTGTTCCTCCCCCCCTCCCCAACTTCTTAAAAAAGATCCAGCAAAGTATAAATGAAAAAAAACAAAACAGACGACTTCCTAAATCAAAAAACCCCCAAATCAGGGGGTTTGGAGGAAGGGGATTCACTCTGGCACACTCATTAATTATTAGATAAATTGCTTATTGATTTCTTTGCATGCTTCCTGATGCCGTACGGCGCACACATCTTTCATACAAAGTGCTGATGGAACGAGGAAAGGTTGGCAGAGCAAATGTTCAGGAATGAAATACTCCGGAATGGAAAAGGAAGCAAACATGGCACCCTAGGGTGAAAATATTTTAAAATCCAGGAATGAAGTCAGTGGGACTTGGTTGAAATGCTGTCTTCCTAAATACTACACTGCTTTGAAAGCCTATCAGAAGGACCCACAAGCCTGTTTGACATGAAGATGATGATGATGATGATGATAATGACGATGAGGAGGAGGAGGAGGAGGAGGAGGAGGAGGAGGAGAAGAAGAAGAAGAAGAAGAAGAAGAAGAAGAAGAAGAAGAAGAAGAAGAAGAAGAAGAAGAAGAAGAAGAAGAAGAAGAAGAAGAAGAAGAAGAAGAAGAAGAAGAAGAAGAAGAAGAAGAAGAAGAAGAAGAAGAAGTAGTAGTAGTAGTAGTAGTAGTAGTAGTAGTAGTAGTAGTAGTAGTAGTAGTTGGAAGGGACCTTGGAGGTCATCTAGTCCAAGCCCCTGCTCAGGCAGGAAACTCTATACCACTTCGGACAAATGGCTGTCCAGTCTCTTCTTAAAAACTTCCAGTGTTGGAGCATCCACAACATCTGGAGGCAGGTTGTTCCACTAATTAATTGTTCTAACTGTCAGGAAATTTCTCCTTAGTCTTAGGTTGCTTCTCTCTTTGATGAAATCGATATGCTTCTGAAGAAGAAAACAGCTAACTCTGAAAAAGAACTTCAAGTGTTTGCATGTTCCTCACCACCACCACCATCGCCACCGCTACAAAAGGTCAGAACATCTAAAAGTGGAATCTACAAAGGACCAGCTTTTCTCAGTGTTTCGACGTAAGTGACAAGAACGGAAATTATTTCCGGATGACTAGAAAACTGGGCTGAAGACAGATACTCTTTTTAGCTTCCTTAAAACTAAAACTGGAGGGAACACACTCACAACTTACAACCTTTCGTTTAGCAACCACAATGACATTGAAAAAAGTCACTTATGGCCAGTCCTCACTCATAAGACCATAAGAGCATCCCCAGGTCACATGATCAGCATTCAGGCCCTTGGCACCCGGCGTGAGTTTATGAAAGTTGCAGCATCAAAGGTCTGCCACTTGCAAGTTTCTCAGCCAGCTTCCAACAAGCAAGCGAATGGGGGAAGCTGGTTTTGCTTAATGACTGCATGATTTGCTTAATAACTGTGGTGATTCGCTTAATAACCATTGCAAAAAAAAGGTCCTAAAATTGGGCACATGGAACAACTGCCTTGCTTAGCAACGGAAATTCTGGCCCCAAATATAGTCGTAAGTCAAGGTCTGCCTGTACTTAATCCATTCATTTTATGTATTGCTCTGGAAAGGCTAAAGAGGTTCAGATGGAATAATATATGCTAGGTGAAAAGTAATTCAGCAACCAGGGATGGGCAACTATGGACTCTGTGGACTTCAGCTTCCAGAATTATTGAGTCACCCATGATGGATCAGGAATTCTGGGAGTTGAAGTCCACAAGTCATAAAGCAGAGGTGTCAAACTCAATTTCATTGAGGGCCGCATCAACATTGCGGTTGCCCTTGGGGGGGAGCGGGGGTGTGTGGCCCTGGTGGGTGTGGCCTACTGGGTGGGCATGGATGGAGTGGGTGTGGCCAGTTCTACATCGTTCGCATCAAGGGTGCCTGTGGGGGCCTGGGCAGGAGTGGGACAGATCTGAGGGTCTCTGGCAGAAGGGAGTGGGACCGGGGCAAGCACCAAGGCATGGTCCATTTCTTCATTCCTCACAAAGGGTGACACCTCCCCAGCATGCACCCAGGGGGCGGGGGCGACGCAGCAGGGACTGGTTCCTCGCTGTTTCCGGACGGCCTTGTGGAGCTAAGACTGAATGCGTTTCAGCATAGATGGCCACCACAAAATTGTACATTGGCTCCCAGCTGGCCTGGGCCAGGGCCAAGGCAGTGGCCAAGGCAGTGGGCCAAGGCCACAGTTTCCAGGATGGCTTTGCGGGCCACATGAAACCACTTCGCGGGCCACATCCAGCCCCCGGGCCTTGTGTTTGACATGTCTGTCATAAAGGGATCGTCGTCGCTCATCCCTGAGCAATACTGACTCTCGACTGGAGATGGGGAGACTGAGGATCAGAAGGGAACTGGGGTAGCTGAAGAACAGGACATGTACCAGAACACAAAAGAAGACTTTTTGAAATTGGAAAAGATTGATTAAAAAACAAGCACTAAAAAACTTTACGCCCTTTTTAGCGGGTTTTTTCTTTTCCCTGGCCAGATTAAATTTTAAGACCTTTCTGAATTTCATTGAACCAAACGATTTTTACCAACAGGCAAGCATCTCAAGAAAAGGTTCCAAACAAGCAGGCAAACAAACATCTTTTGTGTAGGTGTTTATGCAATTGACAACCATCTGGTAGGAATGTCTCATGCAACACTTGTTCCTTTCCTGCTTGACATCTTGTTCAAGAAACATTGACGGGCAGGTTAGGAAAAGAGGTGACTGTTCCCCTTTTTACAATGAACTACTAGAAGACTGATGTAAGATAACACTGATTTTCAGAAAATACTTCTCGTCTTTGTTCAGAATGTTTACACTCACCTCTGGGCAGTTGTTTTTGTTTTATTTATTTTTATCCACCTTTATTCTTTCTAGAAATAACTCAAAGTAATGAACAAACTCTGTCCTCCGATTTTTTCCACAACAATCCTGTGAGGTGGGTGGGCTGAGAGAGGGACTGGCTCAAAGTCATCAAGTGGCTTTCACGCCTAAGCTTGGACTAGAACTTACCATCTCCCGGTGATTGACACCAAAATCACCCAAACCAGCTTTCATGCCTAAGGCAGGACTAGAACTCACCATCTCCCGGTGATTGACACCAAAGTCATCTAGCTGGCTTTCATGCCTAAGGCAGGACTAGAACTCACCGTCTCCCGGTGATAGGCACAACATCACCCAGCTGGCTTTTGCAGCTAAGGTGAGAGGAAAACTTACAGTCTCTTGGTGATTGGTCCAAAGTCACCTAGCTGGCTTTCATGCCTTAAATGGGACTAGAACTCACAATCTCCTGACAGCATGCTACCTGGAGAATTCTGGGAGTTGAAATCCACCCATCTTAAAGTTGCCAAGGTCGAGACACATTGCTCTTGTTCCAATTCATGAATGATCCTGGGTTTGATGCTTTGGTTCTGTTTGCTAGGAGAAATGGAATACCTTTTCCTCTTTTCGACACACGTCGCCTATAGCTCAGTCCCAACCCAGTGATCCTTAAGCCTCCTCTTGATGTTTTACACCCAATAAATTAATAAAGAAATAAAAATGCCTTGTCTTCAAAATACTGCCAGTCTCGGAAAGCAAATGATGCTTCTGTTGGAAAACGATAACTATAGATCAGAAAGTCCTCACCTCTCCCTTTGAAATGGAGGGAAAGACATAAATAATCTGCTTAACATGACAGTCAATTTTAGATATTCTTTTATTACACTTTATGGTCTATGAAGTGCTTTTCCTTATATGCCTTCCAGTGAATGCTATGTAATTCCTGCACGGATGATAGATTTCCCTTTAGAAAAAAAATAGCGGAGGTCTTAACTTTTTAATAGAAATCGCTCCCCAGGAATGCTTAGCCACAGTTCAAGCTGCTTAATTCAAAGAGTTATGTCGTTCATTTTAAGAAACTTTCAATGATATTAATCACGCCCAGCTATTTTTATTATTCCTGTCTAACAATGCTAATCTAGCATGAATAGACTCTTTAACCAGCATATTAATGCTTTTCCTCTCAAAAGTGGGGTTTAGTGGTAAAAAATAATATATATATATAGGTTTTCGCGGGTGTTTGTATGTAGGTCTTTGGTTATTCGGGTTTTCTCCCGCATCAAATTGGAAGTGTCTTGGCGACGTTTCGACAAAGTCTCATTCGTCATCTTCAGGCTGGTGTTTTCGGCTTCGTGCAAATTGCTCCTAGAAGCACGAAGCCAAAAACACCAGCCTGAAGATGATGAATGAGACTTCGTCGAAACGTCGCCAAGACACTTCCAATTTGATGCGGGAGAAAACCCGAATAACCAAAGACCTACATATATATATATATATATATATATATATATATATATATATATATATGTAGGTCTTTGGTTATTCGGGTTTTCTCCCGCATCAAATTGGAAGTGTCTTGGCGACGTTTCGACGAAGTCTCATTCATCATCTTCAGGCTGGTGTTTTTGGCTTCGTGCTTCTAGGAGCAATTTGCACGAAGCCGAAAACACCAGCCTGAAGATGACGAATGAGACTTTGTCGAAACGTCGCCAAGACACTTCCAATTTGATGCGGGAGAAAACCCGAATAACCAAAGACCTACATACAAACACCCGCGAAAACCTATATATATATATTATTTTTTACCACTAAACCCCACTTTTGAGAGGAAAAGCATTAATATGCTGGTTAAAGAGTCTATTCATGCTAGATTAGCATTGTTAGACAGGAATAATAAAAATAGCTGGGCGTGATTAATATCATTGAAAGTTTCTTAAAATGAACGACATAACTCTTTGAATTAAGCAGCTTGAACTGTGGCTAAGCATTCCTGGGGAGCGATTTCTATTAAAAAGTTAAGACCTCCGCTATTTTTTTTCTAAAGGGAAATCTATCATCCGTGCAGGAATTACATAGCATTCACTGGAAGGCATATAAGGAAAAGCACTTCATAGACCATAAAGTGTAATAAAAGAATATCTAAAATTGACTGTCATGTTAAGCAGATTATTTATGTCTTTCCCTCCATTTCAAAGGGAGAGGTGAGGACTTTCTGATCTATAGTTATCGTTTTCCAACAGAAGCATCATTTGCTTTCCGAGACTGGCAGTATTTTGAAGACAAGGCATTTTTATTTCTTTATTAATTTATTGGGTGTAAAACATCAAGAGGAGGCTTAAGGATCACTGGGTTGGGACTGAGCTATAGGCGACGTGTGTCGAAAAGAGGAAAAGGTATTCCATTTCTCCTAGCAAACAGAACCAAAGCATCAAACCCAGGATCATTCATGAATTGGAACAAGAGCAATGTGTCTCGACCTTGGCAACTTTAAGATGGGTGGATTTCAACTCCCAGAATTCTCCAGGTAGCATGCTGTCAGGAGATTGTGAGTTCTAGTCCCATTTAAGGCATGAAAGCCAGCTAGGTGACTTTGGACCAATCACCAAGAGACTGTAAGTTTTCCTCTCACCTTAGCTGCAAAAGCCAGCTGGGTGATGTTGTGCCTATCACCGGGAGACGGTGAGTTCTAGTCCTGCCTTAGGCATGAAAGCCAGCTAGATGACTTTGGTGTCAATCACCGGGAGATGGTGAGTTCTAGTCCTGCCTTAGGCATGAAAGCTGGTTTGGGTGATTTTGGTGTCAATCACCGGGAGATGGTAAGTTCTAGTCCAAGCTTAGGCGTGAAAGCCACTTGATGACTTTGAGCCAGTCCCTCTCTCAGCCCACCCACCTCACAGGATTGTTGTGGAAAAAATCGGAGGACAGAGTTTGTTCATTACTTTGAGTTATTTCTAGAAAGAATAAAGGTGGATAAAAATAAATAAAACAAAAACAACTGCCCAGAGGTGAGTGTAAACATTCTGAACAAAGACGAGAAGTATTTTCTGAAAATCAGTGTTATCTTACATCAGTCTTCTAGTAGTTCATTGTAAAAAGGGGAACAGTCACCTCTTTTCCTAACCTGCCCGTCAATGTTTCTTGAACAAGATGTCAAGCAGGAAAGGAACAAGTGTTGCATGAGACATTCCTACCAGATGGTTGTCAATTGCATAAACACCTACACAAAAGATGTTTGTTTGCCTGCTTGTTTGGAACCTTTTCTTGAGATGCTTGCCTGTTGGTAAAAATCGTTTGGTTCAATGAAATTCAGAAAGGTCTTAAAATTTAATCTGGCCAGGGAAAAGAAAAAACCCGCTAAAAAGGGCGTAAAGTTTTTTAGTGCTTGTTTTTTAATCAATCTTTTCCAATTTCAAAAAGTCTTCTTTTGTGTTCTGGTACATGTCCTGTTCTTCAGCTACCCCAGTTCCCTTCTGATCCTCAGTCTCCCCATCTCCAGTCGAGAGTCAGTATTGCTCAGGGATGAGCGACGACGATCCCTTTATGACAGACATGTCAAACACAAGGCCCGGGGGCTGGATGTGGCCCGCGAAGTGGTTTCATGTGGCCCGCAAAGCCATCCTGGAAACTGTGGCCTTGGCCCACTGCCTTGGCCACTGCCTTGGCCCTGGCCCAGGCCAGCTGGGAGCCAATGTACAATTTTGTGGTGGCCATCTATGCTGAAACGCATTCAGTCTTAGCTCCACAAGGCCGTCCGGAAACAGCGAGGAACCAGTCCCTGCTGCGTCGCCCCCGCCCCCTGGGTGCATGCTGGGGAGGTGTCACCCTTTGTGAGGAATGAAGAAATGGACCATGCCTTGGTGCTTGCCCCGGTCCCACTCCCTTCTGCCAGAGACCCTCAGATCTGTCCCACTCCTGCCCAGGCCCCCACAGGCACCCTTGATGCGAACGATGTAGAACTGGCCACACCCACTCCATCCATGCCCACCCAGTAGGCCACACCCACCAGGGCCACACACCCCCGCTCCCCCCCAAGGGCAACCGCAATGTTGATGCGGCCCTCAATGAAATTGAGTTTGACACCTCTGCTTTATGACTTGTGGACTTCAACTCCCAGAATTCCTGATCCATCATGGGTGACTCAATAATTCTGGAAGCTGAAGTCCACAGAGTCCATAGTTGCCCATCCCTGGTTGCTGAATTACTTTTCACCTAGCATATATTATTCCATCTGAACCTCTTTAGCCTTTCCAGAGCAATACATAAAATGAATGGATTAAGTACAGGCAGACCTTGACTTACGACTATATTTGGGGCCAGAATTTCCGTTGCTAAGCAAGGCAGTTGTTCCATGTGCCCAATTTTAGGACCTTTTTTTTGCAATGGTTATTAAGCGAATCACCACAGTTATTAAGCAAATCATGCAGTCATTAAGCAAAACCAGCTTCCCCCATTCGCTTGCTTGTTGGAAGCTGGCTGAGAAACTTGCAAGTGGCAGACCTTTGATGCTGCAACTTTCATAAACTCACGCCGGGTGCCAAGGGCCTGAATGCTGATCATGTGACCTGGGGATGCTCTTATGGTCTTATGAGTGAGGACTGGCCATAAGTGACTTTTTTCAATGTCATTGTGGTTGCTAAACGAAAGGTTGTAAGTTGTGAGTGTGTTCCCTCCAGTTTTAGTTTTAAGGAAGCTAAAAAGAGTATCTGTCTTCAGCCCAGTTTTCTAGTCATCCGGAAATAATTTCCGTTCTTGTCACTTACGTCGAAACACTGAGAAAAGCTGGTCCTTTGTAGATTCCACTTTTAGATGTTCTGACCTTTTGTAGCGGTGGCGATGGTGGTGGTGGTGAGGAACATGCAAACACTTGAAGTTCTTTTTCAGAGTTAGCTGTTTTCTTCTTCAGAAGCATATCGATTTCATCAAAGAGAGAAGCAACCTAAGACTAAGGAGAAATTTCCTGACAGTTAGAACAATTAATTAGTGGAACAACCTGCCTCCAGATGTTGTGGATGCTCCAACACTGGAAGTTTTTAAGAAGAGACTGGACAGCCAGTTGTCCGAAGTGGTATAGAGTTTCCTGCCTGAGCAGGGGCTTGGACTAGATGACCTCCAAGGTCCCTTCCAACTACTACTACTACTACTACTACTACTACTACTACTACTACTACTACTACTACTTCTTCTTCTTCTTCTTCTTCTTCTTCTTCTTCTTCTTCTTCTTCTTCTTCTTCTTCTTCTTCTTCTTCTTCTTCTTCTTCTTCTTCTTCTTCTTCTTCTTCTCCTCCTCCTCCTCCTCCTCCTCCTCCTCCTCCTCATCGTCATTATCATCATCATCATCATCATCTTCATGTCAAACAGGCTTGTGGGTCCTTCTGATAGGCTTTCAAAGCAGTGTAGTATTTAGGAAGACAGCATTTCAACCAAGTCCCACTGACTTCATTCCTGGATTTTAAAATATTTTCACCCTAGGGTGCCATGTTTGCTTCCTTTTCCATTCCGGAGTATTTCATTCCTGAACATTTGCTCTGCCAACCTTTCCTCGTTCCATCAGCACTTTGTATGAAAGATGTGTGCGCCGTACGGCATCAGGAAGCATGCAAAGAAATCAATAAGCAATTTATCTAATAATTAATGAGTGTGCCAGAGTGAATCCCCTTCCTCCAAACCCCCGGATTTGGGGGTTTTTTGATTTAGGAAGTCGTCTGTTTTGTTTTTTTTCATTTATACTTTGCTGGATCTTTTTTAAGAAGTTGGGGAGGGGGGGAGGAACAAATGACCACAGGTGAAGACTGGCAGGTGGAAAAATCATGTTATACAAAATTGCACGACATGCTCGGCTCTCCTGGATTAATTCTGTGCCAAAGGAAATTCACTGCAGCAGAGAGCTAAATGCTGAGGCTGCAGCGATGAGCTTGATCTATTGAATAAGAAATTTTTGCATTTGTGAGAGAGGAACCGTTTTGCTGATACGCTCCGGATTAGTATTATAGCATCACTAAGCTAAAAAGAATCTAATTTTGTCTTGTTTTGGAGGGGCGATACCAAAATGGACCTTTCCTGGTTCTTTGCTCTGCATGGAAAATAAAAGTGTGGGATTTTTTTGGATTCCCCTTTCCTCTCTTCTCTGTTGTCCCTGTGGTTATAGAAATAGGAAGATGCCTTGGAGAGTAGCAAGGCATTGGCCAAGTCAGAGTACATCTATCTATTCAAGAGTAGAGAATTTGAGCCAGCCTACTCAATCCTTTGTCCCTACAATTTATCCCAGAATAACTTTGAGGACCTTAACAGAAGGATTGGTTAAGGAGGAATGTCAGTTGTGATGAAAGATGCATGCATTAATCCCAGTTGAGTTTTTAAGATCTGGGTATTGCGGTACTCTATTGCTACTTTTAAGGATGACAGGCCAAGCCATTAATTTGTGGTGCTAAAGAACTGATGAAAGATGAGATTGCTTTTTGGATTGCTTTTCTTCCTAAAGGATTTTTATAGGGGGAGGAAAAGAAAGGGGTTGTATTTATTTGGGTGGGGTTTTTTTCCCTGTTGATTCTGAGATTTCTTTGATTCATTTCAAACTGCGGAACTGCAGTCACAGGGCGGTAATGGAAGTTACGAAATGACGTGTAGCTTGCCTAAATAAATTGAATTGATACTACAACATAGAAGAGGACTTAATTCCCACAGAAGATCTTGGTAAACGTTCTTTGTTCTAATCTCTCGTGATCATCCCTCCTCCCTCCCTCCCTCCCTCCCTCCTCCTTCCTTCCTTCCTTGATGGCCATTGTAGTTAGCATCGTTGCCCGTCACTGTTTGATTTCACAACAGAAAGACCTCCAGGGTCCCTTCCGCCCTATGACTCTATGCATTCTATGACACATGTCCAAGTCTATATTACTACCATGGAAGCTCGCATTGGTTACTGGTAAACCAGTCACGTTGCTTTGCCCAGGGGTAAGCAACCTTGGCTCTTTTATGACTCGTGGACTTCAACTCCCAGAATTCCTGAGCCAGCATGGCTCAGTTTGGAAACCTCTCCCTTTCCCCTCAGCATGGCTGTCTCAAGGAATTCTGGGAGTTGAAGTCCACGAGTCATAAAAAGGCCAAGGTTGCCTACCCCTGGCTTAGCCTAATCAATCTACAAATCAATGATCTCTTGCCCTAATTCATCCCCACAGAGGTAATGCTCAACTTACAACCACAGTTGAGCTCAAAAATTCCATTGCTAAGCAAGAGAGTTATTAAGTGAGCTAT